>NC_044981.1:78771463-78937575 GCF_008728515.1 Papio anubis
CCAGCTACTCGGAGGCTGAGTAGCTGGGACTACAGGCGCCCGCCACCACGCCCGGCTAGTTTTTTGTATTTTTAGTAGAGACGGGGTTTCACCATGTTAGCCAGGATGGTCTCGATCTCCTGACCTCGTGATCCACCCGCCTCGGCCTCCCAAAGTGCTGGGATTACAGGCTTGAGCCACCGCGCCCGGCCGGTCTTTCTTAAGTGGCAACCCAAAATGTGGTCATAAATTACAGTAGGCAGGTGACACATACAAGTCACAAATAGTTTTGTCACATCACATTTTACTTTTGTTTTACTGAAAATAGGTGGCAAACCTGCAGAATAATAAAAGAAAATAAAAAAATCAAACTAGCAATTAAATTTATTTTAAAGAAAGAAATAAGTAGGAATTACTTACAATTTCATAATGCTACATGACCACAGATAGCACATCATCATAGATTTGTAAAAGGTGCCTGTCACCGCAAAAAAACAAGAAAGAACTCACACTAACTGTCACTTATTAAATAAATCATGTCTTTAAGTCATTAATATGATCAACAAATCATCAGGAACACGACAAGGAAAAAGCTGAGCTCCTGTTCTTAATGCAAAAAGCAGTCCACCAAAGAGACAACCAAAATAACTAAACAGACCTCTGTGCTGACTGATGGCATTTTCAAAGTCCTGAATAAATAGGAAATGTCCAAAGCGCACACACACACACAAACAAAAGGCACAATTCAGAGATAAACCGGGCTGTAAAATAAGTGTGGAAGTAAAATGATAAATTTGGAGGTATTTTTTTTTATTTGAGAGAGATCCCGAGTGTTTATATTGCATCACCAGTGAAGGAAAATGAAGTGTTACCAGGATCCGAAAAGGAGTCTCCGAACAGGGTGTACACCGAATTCCCCTTTAATAAAAAGAAAACAGCTCTAAACAAACAAACAAAAAAAACGTTTTTAACTTCCAGGAAGCCAAATTAAAAACAAAAAAAAAACAAAGAAGAAAGAAGAAAGAAGAAAGAAGAAAGAAGAAAGAAGAAGAAGAAGAAGAAGAAGAAAAAAGAAATGGCTTTACCCACAGTCCCATGTCTGGGACAGAGCTCTTCTACCAAGCCATGCAAAGTGTCCAAGACAGAGGCCACCCACCACGCATTCCCAGACTCTTAACCGTGTCACTCCAGAAACCAAGAGGACTTGGATTTCCACAATGCTAACGTGATCTGAAGGCACTCCGTACACATTTCTGTCTGGGCAGGACCAGTTGAATCACTTCTCGCCTTATCAGCCTCCAATAATTGCCACACTGTGCAACCAGTAAGTGGGAGGCACATGGAGTCTGACCTGGCAGCCTGTCTGCTACCTTCACCAAAAATACTCCATTCACACACTTTGTCTGATACTACTTTCATTGTCTGGGCTCTTGTTTTCGGAGAATTGCTGCCGAAGTATCGCAAACAAGTTACACCTTTACCTCTATCCCTAACATGGGATGCCGAGGTGCAGAGGCACCGGCACCGCCCTGCCATCACTCTCGTGGATACGGACCCGATTAGGCGTCCTTCTTCCTTCTGCCCACACCAAGGCCCCCCAGGCCGCCGCCGCTCACCGGGAACCTTCCCAGGGGAGTGGCGGAGGGGCGAGGCCATGGTGCAGGGACCTGCAAGAGGGGCCTGACCCTGATCGAGAGGGGCCGATGGGCGGCCAGGTGGGCCTGTGGGTTTACCTTGTTGAGGTGAGGGTTCCGCGTCAGCAGGTAGCCGCGCTGATGGGTGTGGCGGCGACGGGGGACTTCGGGCTCCATGGCTGGCGCCGGGTTTGGCGGCGGGGTCAGGCCGGGGCGGGCGGCGCGCGCGGTGCAGGCGGCGGATGCTGCTGGGGTGCCCGTGCTGACGGCAGCTGTGGCGGCGGCGGCCGCACTGGGAAAGGCCCAGCGGCTAGGGGCGGGCGTGGGTGGCGAGAGGGGGTGGACGCGTCGGGAGAGGCCCGAGCGAAGCCGGTGTCCCCAGCAGGGCAGCCTGCGAGAAGCGCTGAGTCATGGCAGGAGATCATCCGAGCCGGCGTGTGAGGAGGAGGAGGAAGAGCGAGGCCCTGACAGCGCTGCTGGTGGCAGAGTGGGGGTGGCCGCCGGAGCGCTGGGCTCCATAGGGCCTCTGCCCACCATGGGCTTATGATCACCACTGTAGTCGCCTCTCTCCATGTGGGCATGCCAAACACAGTGCACTGGGTGGCTCCACTGACCCCAGAGACCCAGGGTGGGGGAGCGGAGCGTCAGGCCAGGTTCCCCCTGCCCGGGAAGGCTGGAGAAAGTGCGAGAAAATGCCAGAAGGTGCGAACCTGAGAGGTTCAGGCAGGGCCAGCAGCCATAGACACCGAGGGGGCTACGGGACCGAAGGACTCCTGAGGGGTCCCCAGGACTGTTGACAGAAGACCTCGACAGGCTGAGGAGAATCAGATTCGTCTCTCCCTTCTTGTTAGCGTCTTGGAAGCTCTCTAGCCACAGATCTACAGCCCTCGCCGCGCCGTCCAGGATGCCGGCCGTGCCCGGGGCGCTGAGGCCGGAGGGAATCAACCTTGACCCAGAATGCCAAGGCCCAAGGGAACTGGGAGGAAGCCCAGAGAGGGGAGCTCAGGCGCCACACCTGTCAGTTTAATTTCCACTGGAATTTATTTGAATTCCAATGAGATAAGAGTCAAGGTCTTAGGGTTCAAAGGCCCAATGAACAGTCCTATTTATCTTGTGTATCATTTTTCTGGGAGTTTTAGAAACCTGATGTTCAAGAACCACTGCTCTCTCTGAATAATGATGAGTAAGCAGTCTTTCAGGCCTTAGGTTTCTTCTTTGGTAAAAGCAGAAGGTTAAACTAAATTATCTTGGAAAGCTGATTTATTTATTTATTTATTTATTTAGAGACGGAGTTTCGCTTTTGTTGCCCAGGCTGTAGTGCAATGGCACGATCTGGGCTCAAGACAACCTCCGCCTCCCGGGATCAAGCGATTCTCCTGCCTCAGCCTCCCGAGTAGCCGGGATTACAGGCATGCGCCACCACGCCCAGCTAATTTTTGTATTTTTAGTAGAAAGGGGGTTTCTCCATGCTGGTCAGGCTGGTCTCGAACTCCCGACCTCACATGATCCTCCCGCCTCGGCCTTCCAAAGTGCTGGGATTATAGGTGTGAGTCACAGAGCCGGGTCATTTTTATTTTGTTTTATTTACATTTATGCTTGGAGGTTCATGGACTGGAGGAATAGTCAGATCATAGCCAAAAGGAGTGTCTGTCTGATAAAAATAAAATAATAGCAACAGACGCTAAAGCCTTCTGTGCCCCAGTTTCCTTTTCAGTTGAATAGGATTGCTAGTTTCTGTCCCATTTGTCTCTGCGTACTGATATTACAAAGGATAGTATTTGAGATCATTTGCTGATTTTATAACTCTATACTCTAGACACACATCCAACCACAGTGTTTTCATTTCTACTTATGTTACTTTGCTTTATCAGAAAGATTTCTTACAGTAATTGTATTTTGTCAATACTTACATTTAGAAGCTTCTTTGACCTCGTCTGAATTATCTAGAATTAGTTGTGTTTATAGAGAATATTTTCTAGGCATCACAAAGTTCTTTTTTAAAAAGCCCTTGAAGTTAAATGACACCTTTCATTGTGAATTCTATACTCCATAAATACTTAATTCTACAACATCTAAGAAAAAGGTGTACTTTACAAAACTCACTCTCCTGAATTAACTGAGGCACATTACAATTAGGGTGTTTTATGTGAGAGAAAACAGTTTAACAGCAGGCATGGGAGCCAACTCAAGCTGTTTAAGAAGAAACAAAATGTTAGTATAACAGACCCTTATTATAATAAAGTACTTATTACATGAATTTAGATATATTACCTATGTGTTCCTGTTTCTGAGATTTAATATCTACAGATAGGAAAGGTGTTATAAGTACAGGGAGTAACCCACAAAGAGTGTATGGCCTCTCCCTCAAAGGCAACATTACAGGGGAATTACAATATCCTGCCAGTAGTAGGTAAAATTCACATCTTTCATTTATATGTTTACTTTAATTATTAAAATAGCTGCAGTCATCTTCAATGAAACAGGATAAGGTCTAGCTGAAGGAGCCATTTAGTAAATTCACGTGTAGTTCCAAGAATACTGGAAAGAACCTATTTTTCTACATAAATGTTAGCTAGATTATCAAAATTTTCAGTCTTTTTTAATAATAATCTCTTATAAGGTTAGGTTTTATTTCCAAAAATGTAGGAAAACAGATGCAGAGAAAAAAACTGCTTTAATTTGCCTTGTAACAAATTGTGGTTGCACTGTCAGTCTGAACTCAATTGGTAATGTTAAGAATGGGTATCATTCACAAATTAAGGGACTAAAACCTGTAGATTTCTGTCATACACAGGTGAGAATGCTATCAGTCAAAATCAGATTTTTCTTTCCCAAGTTATATTTTAGCACACAAAGAGCTTTTACAACATAAAATATGATTGTAATAGATACTCTGATCTAATGTCGGTTGAGATTGCAAGTATAGAAAATTCAAGAAATAACAGCACATACAGCAATTCAAATATTTTACTTTCAGGAGATAAAAAAGATTAAAAGAAAAAATATGTATCTAGGTGATGATTCGTAATATTAACTAAATGATTCTGTATTTCTTCACACAGAAAGTACATTACTACTATGTCTTCAAAATCTAGTGTGCATTTTATAACACATCTCAATTTAGACACCAAATTTTTATCAGAAATTTGATCTGTATTTCAATTTTATGAAACTTACATTTGCAATAGGAGATTCTCATACCTAACTTGTTGCAAATATACCATAAAGTTTTCCAATGACTAAATTGAGTATCTGTTTTATATTTAAATTAAAATCAAACACAATTTAAAACTGAGTATCTCATTTGCACTGGCCACATTTCAAATGCTTAGTAACATGCCAGTGCCCATCGAATTAGAGAGCACAAGTCTAATCCAATGCATTTGGGCGCTTAATTAAATGTTTTAAATAAATAAAGGTAAATATACATACCCATGTTACTGTAATGTTCATACAGATGTTATTACATGAATTGCAGAGTAACTCAAGTTATACTACCTTATTAATTTCACATATATAGCTATTTATAACTGTAAATGCATGCAACATACTGATTTTCTTTACAAAGCACGAATTCTTTTCCTTCTTCTCAGATAGTCAACCTAGTTGTTTCATTCCTCAAACCATTTTGTTGAAAGTTCACAACATCCCAGTTGATAACATGGCATATGGATTAAAATTCTAAATTAGTAAAACTGCATTTTAAATAAACCTTCTGAAATTCAGATGTCCACATAAGTATTGTGCTTCAAGATAGCCAACTGCTGGAGAAATTTTGCACATACTCTCAATGTTGCTGCCATTATTTTCCCCCAGACAGAGTCTCACACTGTCACCCAGGCTGCAGTGCAGTGGCGTAATCTTGGCTCACTGCGACCTCTGCCTCCCGGGTTCAAATGATTTTCCTGCCTCAGTCTCCCTAGTAGCTGGGATTACAGGAGTGCACCACATGTCTCACTAATTTTTGTATTTTTAGTAGAGACAGGGTTTCACCATGTTGGCAAGGCTGATCTCAAATTTCTGACCTCAAGTGACCTGCCCGCCTCAGCCTCCCAAAGTGCTGGGATTATAGGCGTGAGCCACAGCACCTGGCCAGATGCTATTATTTGAAATGTTTTTCAGTTCTTCTGTTGGAATTATTTCTTATTTACTCAGGGTAAACACTATAGCACATTCTTTTAAGAGTATTTTATTAGTTTCAGGCGAGGCATTGTGGCTCACACCTGTAATCTCAGCATTCGGGGAGGTCAAGGCAGGAGGATCACTTGAAGCCAGGAGCTTAAGACCAGTCTGGGCAACAAAGTGAGACCCTGTCTCTACAAAAAACTTGAAAAAAAATTATCCCGGTGGGTGGCATGCACCTGTAGTCCCAGCTACTCAGGAGGCTGAAGCAGAAGAATTGCTTGAGCCCAGGAGGTCAAGCCTACAGTGAACCATGACCGTGCCACTGTACTCCAGCCTAAGCAACAGAGCAAGGCTCCATCTCAAAAAAAAAGATTATATTAGTTTTACATCCACAGGTACCAGGGATTAGAACTTCAAAATATCTTTTCGGGGGACACAGTTCAATCCATAACAAGGATGAAGTCTAGAATCAGACTGACTGGGTTTGAATCTTTCTAGCCCTGTGTCTTTGAAAATCTTATTCCCTCTCGGCCTCAGCTTCCTCATCAGAAAAATGAGGATATTAAAAGTACCTGCCTTTTAAAGTTGTTATGGGGATTAAATGAGGTGATTTTTGCGTATTTATTCAACAAATACTTACCGATCAACCTACTGTGTGTCAGCCCCGATATAGGCGCTGGAAGATTTATAGTAAATAATACAAATTCTCTGTCATCTAGAAATTAAATCCTACTGAGACAATAAACAAGCTATACTATGTCATATTATATAATGCAGATACATGTAAAGCACTTAGAACAGTGCCTATCCCATAGTAAGCACTCAACAAATGTTATTCCTTTCCTCCAAGATCTGGTTCATCTTACGAAGCCATTCCCCATTCCCTCACATAGATATTTTCCCCTTAATTTATTCAAAATGTTTCTTGAACACTTCCTCTATGCCAAGCCTTAGACTAGGCACTGGTAGGCAAACATAAGCTTATGGAGAGAAATAGCCAATACACAGGTAAAGAGGTAGGTAATTATGAAATCTGAACTGTAAAAGAAATGAGTGTGCACTTTAGCAATTAGCAACATGAAGACTAATATTTTTAAATATTCATAATGTTTTAAATTGTATTTTTATTAGTATTTGGGATGTCTTGTATTTAAGTACTTGAAAATCTCTCTGAATGGTAGAAGTATTCTTTCAAACATAAATAAAAGATAGCTTCAGTGACACTTCACCTGCATGTTCATAGCAAATTTGCCCCCACTGGGGATATTCCCAGAAATACTTCAATTTTGAAGGGGGAAAATACTTATTTAGACAGGTAATAGCTGGTGTACTTGTCAAGAAGGCATTGAAGTTAGTAATCTAGAATACAGACTTTGGACTAAGAGTTCCTGGGCTCCTGTTCCAATTTGGCCAACTTTATCAAGTTACTCCCTTTGTCTCCTCCAGTGATTTATCCTCATCATAGTAAGCACTACATGGGTATTTGTCAAATGAAAACAAAGATAAAAATAAATCAGGTGCATTTCTCTGTATATTTATTTTCAACTTTTAAAAAGAAAACACTATCAATCACTAAAAGAAATTCAAATATTGACCAGGCACGGTGGCTCATGCCTGTAATCCCGCACTTTGGGAGGCTGAGGTGGACGGATCACCTCAGGTCAGGAGTTCAAGACCAGCCTGACCAACATGGCAAAACCCTGTTTCTACTAAAAATACAAAAATTAGCTGTGTGTGGTGTCACTCGCCTGTAATCCCAGCTATTCGGGAAGCTGAGGCAGGAGAATCGCTTGAACCTGGTAGGTGGAGGTTGCAGTGAGCCGAGATTGTGCCACTGCACTCCAGCCTAGGCAACAGAGCAAGACACCATATAAAAAGAAAGAAAAAGAAATAAAATTTTCTAAGAATATAAATTTTACTTACAATTTTAGCAATTACAGGTTTTGGCTTTAGAAAGTAGAATTAAGTGACTTGACAAGGTTAAGTATTAATCTTGTAGGATTAATATTATAGTGGATTTTTCTGTTTGTGTTTTTTACTCTTAAAACAAAGTAAAATGTTTTTGAAGCTGCTTGTTTTTAATTTTCATGTTTTCCCAGCTATCACCACAGTATACCTTCTACAAAGCACCATTTCTCTATCTAGGTCAGAGGTCAGCTATCTATGCATGTCGTGCTAAAGCTTGCCACTTGTATCTGTGCCAGTCCAAACCTGTTCTTTAGGTTGAAAATGGTACAGCTGTTCAGACTCTACAAGAAGAAAGGAAATTATGTCACTCCCAAATTAGGAAAAGCTTATGGGATATTTCAGTTATTTATCAGTATGTAACACATTACTACAACATTTAATGGCTTAAAACAATAACAATCATTACATTATCTCTCATGGTTTCTGTGCATTCAGAATTTGAGAAGGGCTTAGATTGTTAGTTATGGTCCCGGGTTTCTCATGTCGTTGCAGTTTAACAGTGGCTGGGACTAGTAAAAAGGGGTGAGGGGTGGCTATGCGTGCTCTCGCTCTCTCTCTCTCTCTCTGCCCTCCACCCTCATCTCTCTCTCTCAAGTAGTCTCAGGTTCTCTACATATATGATCTTTTATTATGGGCCAATTTGAATTATTCACAGCATGGCAGCCTCAGAGCAGTCAAAGTGCTTGTCAGGAGCTCAAAGGCTTTCAGAGCAACCTTTCCAGGGAAAAGGACAGAATGTGCCTTTCCTTTGGGTGACCTAGCCTTAGAGGTCACATATTGTCACTTTTTTCTACTCTCTTGATCCAAACAGTCACAAAAGCCTGTCCCAATTGGAGGAGTGTCAAAGCTACGTGTAAGAAGAGCTTGTATGATAGGATAAATGTTGCAGCCATTTGGAAAATACAGTCACACACATGGATGTATAAAGAGACCTATTTAACTGTTTGTTCCCAACACTTTTTTATGTCACTTTTTAAACTCATCTGAAATAAGGAGAGGGTGGTGCACTTGATATAGACAAATTCTTGATACCAATATAAAATGTGCATAAATAAATAAGTTGAGAGAACTTGACTGGGCATGGTGGCTCACACCTATAATCCCAGCACTTTGGGAGGCAGAGGCAGGCAGATCGCCTGAGCTCAGGAGTTTGCTACCAGCCTGGGCAACATGGTGAAACATCGTCTCTACTAAAATACAAAAAATTAGCCAGGCGTGGCGGCGGGCGCCTGTAGTCCCAGTCACTCAGGAGGCTGAGGTAGGAGAATTTCTTGAACCCAGGAGGCAGAGGCTGCAGTGAGCTGAGGTCACGCCACCGTACTCCAGCCTGGGCGACAGAATGAGACTCCATCTCAAAAAAAAAAAAAAAAAAAAAAAACATATTAAAAATAATACTGGACACTGAATATTGAATGGATGGAGAATTTTCTTTATAGACAGTGTGTTGCTATGTTGCCCAGGCTGACCTTGAACTTCTGGCCTTAGGCGATCCTCCTACCTTAGCCTCCCAAAGTGCTGGGCCACTAAAAGTGGCCTGAGAATTTTTTCAATTTGGAAAAATCTGCTTCTAAACTGTTGATGGTTTGTTTCCTTTTGTAGTTCTGAAGTTTGCAAAAAAAAAAAAAAAAAAAAAAAAAAAAACACTTACATTTGGAACATACCGTACCAGGGGAGGATATAATGAAAGCAATATATTATAAAACTTTAGGAATCACAATTTTTTTTTGTTCCAAAGTTAATTTGAGATGATGATTTGGTATCATACTTCACTACCTTCCTGCAGTGTGGATACCTTAAAATCTCTGACTGCTTGCCAGTAGGCACTGAAGCCAGCCACATAATGCAACTCTGAATTAGGGAGGGTAAGTTTCAGAATACCTTACTCCACCTGTGTGGATCCACCCTGCTGTCCTTACTTTGAAAAAGCCAGACTAAAAACAAATCAAAATGATCTTAAAAATTAAAAAGTCAAATTTTAAAAAACTTTATAGAAAGTTTAACTTTTTTTATAATAATATAGATTGACTTTATTTAGCCCAGACTCACCTAAAGAACAGATTGTCATATAACTTATTTAATAAACAATTGACTTTCAAATACAACATGATGCTAATAGTAATTTGCTAAGCAACAGTATTATGTGGCGTTTTACTTCTCAGTATTGTTCTACGTATTTTAAGAAATTTGACGCTAGAGTTAGAGAAAATAAACATTTAATATTTATTTTTGAGTAAAGTTCTACAAACACAAAAAAATAGTGGTTCAAAACTATTAAAATTTCTCTTTGGAATACCTGACTAATTCTTGCTTTAAAAGTGTCAATTGTTTCTGGTACCATGTTAAATTATTTGACTTCTTATCTCAAAAAGATATTATTTTTTTAAATGAATAAAAAAATCACACAGACAAAAGAGCCTTATCAAATTGCTTTATTTAACTTGAATAATCTGGACAGAATATTCTTTGTTTTGGAGATCAGCTCAAAACACAAACTTTTTAAATCTGTGAATTTTGTTAACCACTCTAACTAGTAGTTAACATCCAGTGACCTGCCAGAAATAGAATGAAGCCAGCATTAAGCACAAACTATCAATCTGTAATGTCACCAGAAACTTGGCATTTCAAATCTAGTTCTAAGCTGAAGCTCCTAATTTAATGGCAAAGCTCCACATTTTCTGGTTCTTGGAAGAGGGAAAATGTGTGCATGAAACGTTGTACTCAGGAGAGTTATACAAGAGATTCATTCATGATAGATGGAGAGACCTGAATGAAAGCACGTAGGCCAGAGGAAATTTAGAGTGTTAAAATGCATTTTGAAGACATGGTCCAATTCCTGATGAGAAACTGGGGAATCTTTGGGCAGGAGGGAAAAAAATCATATGGATTTGGTAGGAAAGTTATTAAGTCACTTTGGGGTTTTGGCAATATCCAAGCTTTTTGTATTTGTTATCCACACAAATCCATTCAAGACTTCCAAATAAGAGTGGAACTTATATTGATACAAAACCCCTATGTGTAATTTTTTAAATGTCCAGGCCATTCATATTTAGATTTGGAGATATTCTTTGCTAGAATACTAGAAAACTTTCGAGTATTCTTTGCTAGAACCATATGCGGAAACATTTGGAGTAAGTAATTCCAAGCTTCCTCCCTACTCGTTCCACCTCCACTGACTGTTCATCCTCTGAGGCTAATAGAGCAGAAAAGGAGGCTCCTCAGCGTTTTCTCCTCTCTGATTGCTGTGGAAACTGCTCTGTCATGCAGTTAAATTGGGCTGTGGAGAGACCTGAGACCATTATGCCCCCACTGTGGCTTTAGTGTGGTAGAGTATCAGGGCAAGGCAGGAATTAAGTTTTATCAGGCAAACCAGAACTGCACAAAGAGAAGATCAACAATCCCCACACACTTGCTTCATCCCTTCCCTTTCCTTTCTTCATGCTTTACTAACCCATTCGATGCAATGGAAAAAAACAAGCAGCAAGCAGTGAAAAGATCACCCTAAGCAGAAAAGGGAAGAAGCTGCCAGAACACAAGCAAAGTTAGAGCAAAACTATAAAAATAATTCAATTAAAAGGAATATAATTATCAAAATGCCCCTAAAGACTTGAAATTAAGTTCAGTGACAGCTCTAGGTTTGCCAGAGAATAAATGATTAGTTTTACAGGTCAGGTCCCAGAGACTTTGATTCATTCTTTGATGTGTTTGCCCTGTGTACAGGGAAACTGATATATAATTGTAGAAAATATATTGCTAACTTACTACAAATATTAAATCACCTGGACATTGTTATATATAATTTGTCTGGAAATTCTTATTTTTTTCTAATATATGTTGAAGAGACACTAAGTCCATCTCCATGAGGCTAAAATACTTTTAAAATTATATTTTCTTTCAACACACATAGTTTTTTTTTTCTTTTTCTTTTTTTTTTTTTTTTTTCAGACGTACTCTTGCTCTGTCGCCAAGCTGGAGTGCAGTGGCATGATCTCGACTCACTGTAGCCTCCACCTCCTTGGTTCAAGCGATTCCGCTACCTCAGCCTCCCAAGTAGCTGAGATTACAGGCACACGCCACCATGCCCGGCTAATCTTTTGGATTTTAGTAGAGACAGGGTTTCACCATACTGGCCTCCCAAAGTACTGGGATTACAGGCGTGAGCCACCACAACACATGTAGTTTCTTAATAAGTATATGTGCACATAGCAAAAAGGAAAAGGGCATAAAGGTAAAGTCATATAAATTTGAAACCGTAGTTTCTGAAGTATTAAAGAGCAGTAGAGAGAATGACAAAATGGTATTTTAATTCTTATATGCAAAGATCTCACTTTTTCATATAAGCTACTCCCAACCTCCATATTCCAAGGAAGATAATGTATTACAATTTTTCTAGAATTAGCTGCTTTTAAATTCACATCAAACACATGGGAAAGGGTTATTTCTTCCTTCAGTGAAACAATTTACTTGAATTTAAGATGCTTTTGTTTCCCAGTTTCTACTTATGACAGTCTTTATACTCTATAGCAGTCTTGCAAACAGAAGAGGACTTAACAAACCCAGACAAAACTCAAATCTCCCTAGAGACTTTTTTTTTTTAGAAATGTTAAACAAACATTCTACAACATGCCAATTATTTCAAAACCACTGATAATTGCAGTGCATATAAATGTAAATTTAGTTTTACATTTATAATTGTCAGGTTTTTCTTTTCCGATATCTCCTTATTCTACATAGTCATTTCATGAAACTAATTTATTCATTTTAAAATGACATTGCTAATATTTCTTTCTGTTCAACCTATTAAAATGAAGCAGAAGTGGAACACTACAAAGAAAAACTTGTAGTGGGGGTGGGGCAGGAAGGTTATTGGAGAACCATATAATTAGATAATTTTTTAAAAAGAGAGTAAACTGAATCTTAGTAATGATGGTTTTGCTGGAAATATGCTACTCTTACTATGAAATACTTGTTTCACCCTAAAGGCCATTGTAGTGACATTTGAGTTACATCAGAGTGTTCCTGGCAGTAGTTAAGGTAGTTTTCGATATATTAGTTATCTACCAATGTGTAAGAAATTAGTGGCCTAAACTGACATTTTTATTTCACAGTTTTTGTGGGTCAGGAATCCAGAGAGGGTTTATCTGGGTACCGTGGCTCAGGGTCTCTCATAAGGCAGCAGTCAAGGTGATGACCAGGGCTGCAGCCATCTCAAGGCTCAACTACGCGAAGGTCAGATTCCAAGCTCATTCACACTGTGGATGTTGGCAGGATTCAGTCTCTAGTTGGCCTTGTTCTGCGGACCTCTCCATAGCGCAAATCAAACACGCCAACTTGCTTCATCAGAACAAGCAAGCAAACAAGAAAAGCCAGAGTGAGAAGCAGACTAGAAGCAAAATGCAAGCCACAGACTTTTATAAGCTAATTTCAGAAGTGTTAGCCCTTCACTTTTGCCATATTCTGTTAGTTAAAAGCAGGTCATTATGTTTAGTTCATGCTCCAGGGGAGGAGACTGCACAAAATACATGGATACCAAGGGGCAGTGATCTTTGGAAGTTTTTTAAGAGGCTGCTTACCACACCTGATATGGGAAATGCATTATAGCTTGAGAGCTTTTGTAGATCTCAACAATCTCGGATGACCATTTCTAAAGGTTGGTGAGTTTTATTTCAATAAAGCACAGTCTATTTTGTACTCTGAAATTTTAAAAATTGTTTGAAATAATTTCTTATATAAATTTTAAAATAATTGCCTAGTTTTCACTTAATGATATATCTAAATGCTCAAAACATTTTTCATGTTGTTAAACAAAATTAAAGAGAGTCAGAAGGAAGAAAAATCAAATTTTTTCAAAATGTTTCAGTATTGAGCTAGATAATATCATAGAATACAGATTGATACATGTATCATACAATAGCTCTTAATTTACAAATAAAGTAAGATAAAGGACACTTGAAGATGGACATTAAAATTGCCCCCCGCCAATAAAAAGCAAATTCACAAAAAAAAAAGCCTAATCAATTCTTTTCAAATTTTCTCACTTCTCCACTAGGTCAAGAGGTCTCAACCAAATATTTTTGTATATTTGTTAATGTCAAAACTTGATGTATGTGTAAATTTTTCTATAGAGAGAGTTAATAGCTTCGTGAGAGTCTCAGAAAACCCAGGACCATTGCCCTAGGCAACAAGAATTTAGGTACTGAAATTCTCATATGGAGTCTCATGAATTTGCTTCATGTAACCCACCCCCAAAATAAGTAAAGCCAAATGTATTTTGGCTTTACTTATTCGTCAGTGTCACTAGTGTTCATTTCATCAGTGTCACTAGTGTTGAACTCCATATTCATTCAACATATATTTATTGAATTTCTACTAGATGCCAGCCACAGTTCTAGGCTATAGAAATGCAAATTCCAGCATCAAAAGCTCACATTCCTGGAGGAGGTGGCATAGCAAATAATAAGCACAGTTGGGCTACCCACTTTGGGTCCCCTCCCTTTGTATGGGAGCTCTGTTTTCACTCTATTAAATCTTGCAACTGCACACTCTTCTGGTCCGTGCTTGTTACGGCTTGAGCTGAGCCTTTGCTCGCTGCCCACCACTGCTGTTTGCCACTGTCACAGACCTGCTGCTGACTTCCACCTCTCCGGATCTGGCAGAGTGTCCACTGTGCTCCTGATCCAGCGAGGCACCCATTGCTGCTCCCAATTGGGCTAAAGGCTCACCATTGTTCCTGCACGACTAAGTGCCTGGGTTCATCCTAATCGAGCTGAACACTAGTCACTGGGTTCCACAGTTCTCTTCTGTGACCCATGGCTTCTAATAGAGCTATAATACCCACTGCATGGCCCAAGATTCCATTCCTTGAAATCTGTGAGGCCAAGAACCCCAGGTCAGAGAACAAGAGGCTTGCCACCATCTTGGGAGCTCTAGGAGCAAGGACCCCCCCGGTAACATTTTGACAACCATGAAGGGACCTCCAAAGCGGTGAGTAATATTGGACCACTTTCACTTGCTATTCTGTCCTATCCTTAGAATTGGAGGAAAATACTGGCACCTGTTGGCTGGTTAAAAACAATTAGTGTGGCTGCTGGACTTAAGACTCAGGGGTAAGGTTGTCTGGGAAAGGGCTTTCTAACAACCCCCATCCCTTCTGGGTTGGAAGCGTTGGTCTGCCTGGAATCAGCTTCTGCTTTCAATTTTCCTGGGGAAGCCAAGAGTCGACTAGAGGTGGAAAGCTGTCGTCCTGAACTCTCGGCATTAGTCGGTTGAGATCATGGTGCAGCCAGAAGTCTCTATTCAACAGTCACCCATGCGTGTGCCCCTACCTTTCCTTCTGACCCATACCTCCTGGGTCCCGACCACAACTTTCTTGAAAGTATAGCCCCAAAATTCTTCTTACCTCTGAATCTATGTCCTCATCCCTGCCTCCTAGGTACTAATGGTTCAGACTTTCATTTCCTCTAGCAAGTTGTATTCTCAAAGGGATCTAAGGAAGCTCTATGCTGCATCCTTAGGCCCCTAGGCTATGAACCCAGAGAGTCTTGTCTCTGGTGTCCCTCCCAATTTAGGCATACAGCTCTCAATATCGGCAATTATGTGGGACCCATTCCCCAACACCCTTGCCAGGGCCCCAAGTTTGTAAATGGCTAGGAGAAAAGAGAAAGAGAGAGAGATAGAGGGGAGAGAGAGAGATCAAAGAGGAAGTCAAAGAGAGAAAGAAAGAGAAAGATAGAAGTAGTAAAGAAAAAAACAGTGTGTCCTATTCCTTTAAAAGCCAAGGTAAATTTAAAACCTATAATTGATAATCGAAGGTCTTCTCCATGACCCTATAACACTCCAATACTACCTTGTGGTCAGTGTAAGCAAGGGCTTATCCTGAAAACACTGAGACCACTGACAACCTGCAGACTTCCTATCAAAAATTCTTAACCCAGGAAACCGCGGATGGCCCAAATGCATTCAATCTATAGCAGCAATTGCTTTGCTAACAGAAGAAAGTAGAAAAGTAACTTTTCAAGGAAATCTCATTGTGAGCACACCTCACCAGCTCAGAATTATTCTAAGTCAAAAAAGCAAAAATGTAGCTTACTAACTCAAAAATCTTAAAGAATGGGGTTATTCTGTTAGAAAAAGGTGATTTAACATTAACCACTGAAAATTCCCTTAACCCAGCAGATTTCCTAACAGGGGATTTAAATCTTAATGATCATACAAAGATCCAACTAGACCTAGGAAGAACTCCCTTCAGGACAGGATGATAGATGGTTCCTCCAGGGTGATTGAGGGAAAAATAAAACACACACACAATGGACATTCAGTAATTGATAGGGAAGCTCTTGTGGAAGCTGAGTTAGGAAAATTGCCTAATAATTGGTCTGCTCAAATGCACGAGCTGTTTGCACTCAGTCAAGCCTTAAAGTACTTACAGAATCAAAAAAAACTCACTCTATTGCAATCCTGACTCAAAATGTTACCTACACCCTCTCTGAAACGAATTTGCGCAAGAACTGTTGTTGATAGGAATGCATCTTGATGGGGCAGCTGGGTTGTTATGAAATACTCAGGAACCCAGCCCAGCTCTAGAACTCACCTCTGAGCGCAAAGGCAATGTTGGGCACGCTGGTAAAGGACCACTAGAATCCAGCAGCCCAGACCCCTTTCTTTGTTGTCAAGAAGGGCGGGAAAACAGGTGCAGGACTGCTACATTGCTGAACGTAACTAATCCGATAAGCAGAGGTCCATGGGTGGTTACGCACCCTGGAAAGGAGTAAGCATTCGGACCATAGAGGATGCTCTAGGACTAATGCTCATCGGAAAATGACTAGGGGTGCTGGTATCCCTACGTTTCTTTTTCAGATGGGAAACGTTCCCCCCAAGGCAAAAACACCCCTAAGATTTATTCTGGAGAATTTGGCCCAGTCAGAGCATATGTACCTTTTTTCCTGTCAGACTTGAAGCAAATTGAAATAGATCTAGGTAAATTCTCAGATAACCCTGATGGCTATATTGATGTTTTACAAGGGTTAGGACAATCCTTTGATCTGACATGGACAGATATGTTACTGCTAGATCAGACACTAACTCCAAATGAGAGAAGTGGTGCCATAACTGCAGCTCGAGGGTTTGGCGATCTCTGGTATCTCAGTCAGGTCAATGATAGGATGACAACAGAGGAAAGAGAACAATTCCCCACAGGCCAGCAGGCAGTTCCCAGTGTAGACCCTCACTGGGACGCAGAATCAGAACATGGAGATTGGTGCTGCAGACATTTGCTAACTTGCATGCTAGAAGGACTAAGGAAAACTAGGAAGAAGCCTATAAATTATTCAGTGATGTCCACTATAACACAGGGAAAATAAGAAAATCCTACTGCCTTTCTGGAGAGACTAAGGGAGGCATTGAGGAAGCATATCTCTGTCACCTGACTCTGTGGAAGGCCAACTAATCTTAAACGATAAGTTTATCACTCGGTCAGTTGCAGACATTAGAAAAAAACTTCAAAAGTCTGCCTTAGGCCTGGAGCAAAACTTAGAAACTCCATTGAACTTGGCAACCTCAATTTTTTATAATAGAGATCAGGAGGAGCAGGCAGAATGGGAAAAATGGGATTAAAAAAAAAAAGGCCACCGCTTTAGTCATGGCCCTCAGGCAAGCAGACTTTGGAGGCTCTGGAACAGGGAAAGGCTGGGCAAATCAAATGCCTAATAGGGCTTGCTTCCAGTGCAGTCTACAAGGACACTTTAAAAAATATTGTCCAAGTAGAAATAAGCCGCCCCCTCATCCATGCCCCTTATGTCAAGGGAATCACTGGAAGGCCCACTGCCCCAGGGGACAAAAGTCCTCTGAGTCAGAAGCCACTAACCAGATGATCCAGCAGCAGGACTGAGGGTGCCCGGGGCAAGTTCCAGCCCATACCATCACCTTCACAGAACCCCGGGTATGCTTGACCATTGAGGGCCAGGAGGTTAACTGTTTCCTGGACACTGGTGCAGCCTTCTCAGTCTTACTCTCCTGTCCTGGAAAACTGTCCTCCAGATCTGTCACTATCCGAGGGGTCCTAGGACAGCCAGTCACTAGATACTTCTCCCAGCCACTAAGTTGTGACTGGGGAACTTTACTCTTTTCACATGCTTTTCTAATTATGCCTGAAAGCCCCACTCCCTTGTTAGAGAGAGGCATTCTAGCAAAAGCAGGGACCATTACACACCTGAACACAGGAGAAGGAACACCCGTTTGTGTTCCCTGCTTGAGGAAGGAATTAATCCTGAAGTCTGGGCACCAAAAGGACAATATGGATGAGCAAAGAATGCCCATCTTGTTCAAGTTAAACTAAAGGATTCCACCTCCTTTCCCTACCAAAGGCGGTACCCCCTTAGACCCGAGGCCCAACAAGGACTCCAAAAGATTCTTAAGGACCTAAAAGCCCAAGGCCTAGTAAAACTATGCAATAGCCCCTGCAATACTCCAATTTTAGGAGTACAGAAACCCAGTGGACAGTGGAGGTTAGTGCTACATCTCAGGATTATCAGTAAGGCCATTATCCTTCTATACCCAGCTGTACCTAACCCCTTATACTCTGCTTTCCCAAATGCCAGAGGAAGAAGAGTGATTTACAGTCCTGGACCTTAAGGATGCCTTTTTCTGTTTCCTGGTACATCCTGACTCTCAATTCTTATTTTTCTTTGAAGATCCTTCAAACCCAATGCCTCAACTCACTTGGGCTGTTTTAACCCAAGAGTTCAGGGATAGCCCCCATCTATTTGGCCAGGCTTTAGCCCAAGACTTGAGCCAGCTCTCATACCTGGACACTGTTGTCCTTCAGTACATGGATAATTTACTTCTAGCCACCTGTTCAGGAACCTTGTGCCATCAAGCCACCCAAGTGCTTTTAAACTTCCTCGCCACCTGTGGCTACAAGTTTTCCAAACCAAAGTCTCAGCTCTGCTTACAGCAGGTTAAATACTTAGGGCTAAAATTATCCAAAGGCACTAGGGCCCTCAGTGAGGCTCATATCCAGCCTATACTGGCTTATCCTCATCCCAAAACCCTAAAAGCAACTAAGAGGGTTCATTGGCATAACAGGTTTCTGCCGAATATGGATTACCAGGTACGGCAAAATAACCAGGCCATTATATACACTAATTAAGGAAACTCAGAAAGCCAATATCTATTTAGTAAGATGGACACCTGAAGCAAAAGTGGCTTTCAAGGCCCTAAAGAAGGCCCTAACGTAAGTCCCAGTGTTAAGCTTGACAATGGGGCAAGACTTTTCTTTATATGTCACAGAAAAAACAGGAATAGCTCTAGGAGTCCTTACACAGGTTTCAGGGACCAGCTTGTAACCCGTGGCATATCTGGGTAAGAAAATTCATGTAGTGGCAAAGGGTTGGCCTCATTGTTTACAGGTAGTGGTGGCAGTAGCAGTCTTAGTATCTGAAGCAGTTAAAATAATACAGGGAAGAGATCTTACTGTGTGGACACCTCATGATGTAAACGGCATACTCACTGCTAAAGGAGACTTGTGGCTGTCAGGACAATCATTTGCTTAAATATCAGGCTCTATTAATTGAAGGGCCAGTGCTGCGACTGCACACTTGTGCAACTCTTAACCTAGCCACATTTCTTCCAGACAATGAAGAAAAGATAGAACATAACTGTCAACAGGTGATTGCTCAAATCTACGCCGCTCAAAGGAACTTTCTAGAGGTTGCCTTGACTGATCCCTACCTCAGCTTGTGTACTGATGGAAGTTCCTTTGTAGAAAAAGGACTTCTGAAAAGCGGGGTATACAGTGGTCAGTGATAATGGAATACTTGAA
The DNA here is from genome assembly GCF_008728515.1 of Papio anubis. Taxonomy (NCBI): domain Eukaryota; kingdom Metazoa; phylum Chordata; class Mammalia; order Primates; family Cercopithecidae; genus Papio; species Papio anubis. Next base: position 78,790,985 of record NC_044981.1, read on the forward strand.
AGTAATCCCCTCACTCCAGGAACTAGCACTCAGCTGGCAGAACCAATAGCCCTCACTCAGGTATTAGAATTAGGAGAAGGAAAAAGGGTAAATATATATACAAACTCTAAGTATGCTTACCTAGTCCTCCATGCCCATGCAGCAATATGGAGAGAAAGGGAATTCCTGACTTCCGAGGGAATACCTGTCAAACATCAGGAAGCCATTAGGAGATTATTATTGGCTGTACAGAAACCTAAAGAGGTGGCAGTCTTACAATGCCAGGGTCATCAGAAAGGAAAGGAAAGGAAAATAGAAGGGAACCGCCAAACGGATATTGAAGCCAAAAGAGTCACAAGGCAGGACCCTCCATTAGAAATGCTTATAGAAGGACCCCTAGTATGGGGTAATCTCCTCCAGGAAACCAAGCCCCAGTACTCAGCAGAAGAAATAGAATGGGAAACCTCAGGAGGACATAGTTTCCTCCCCTCAGGATGGCTAGCCACCAAAGAAGGAAAAATACTTCTGTCTGCAGCTAACCAGTGGAAATTACTTAAAACCCTTCACCAGACCTTTCACTTAAGCATTGATAGCACCCATCAGATGGCCAAATCATTATTTACTGGACCAGGTGTTTTCAAAACTATCAAGCAGATAGTCAGGGAGTCAGGGCCTGGGAAGTGTGCCAAAGAAATAATCCCCTGCACTGCAGGCCACACATTTCAATTCCTGTATCTTTAACCTTCTTGTTAAGTTTGTCTCTTCCAGAATTGAAGCTGTACAACTACAAATCGTTCTTCAAGTGGAGCCCCAGATGCAGTCCATGACTAAGATCTATCGCAGACAACTGGACCAGCCTGCTATCCTATGCTCTGATGTAAATGACATTGAACGCACCCCTCCCGAGGAAATCTCAACTGCATGACCCCTACTACACCCCAATTCAGCAGGAAGCAGCTAGAGCGGTCATTGGCCAACCTCCCCAATAGCACTTGGGTCTTCCTGTTGAGAGGGGGTGCTGAGAGACAGGACTAGCTGGATTTCCTAGGCCGACTAAGAATCCCTAAGCCTAGCTGGGAAGGTGACCACATCCACCTTTAAACACAGGGCTTGCAACTTCGCTCACACATAACCAATCAGGTAGTAAAGAGAGCTCACTAAAATGCTGAATAGGCAAAAACAGATAGTAAAGAAATAGCCAATCATCTATCGCCTGAGAGCACGGGGGGAAGGACAATGATTGGGATATAAACCCAGGCATTCGAGCCGGCACCGGCTACCCCCTTCAGGTCCCCTCCCTTTGTATGGGAGCTCTGTTTTCACTCTATTAAATCTTGCAACTGCAAAATAATAATAATAATAAGCACAGTTAATTATGTCTACGATATAAAGTATGATAAATGTGGAGATAATAAGCATGATATAACTGAATTCTTTGAAGCTTTAATGAGAATATGCAGTTCTTTTGATCTTGCATAAAATCTTTTAACAAGAGTAAAGCACACTACTCTTGTGCTTAATAAATATTTGGTCTAGCAAATATTTATTAAGCACCTAGTATGGGCTAGGCACTATGGTAGATGCTGGGGAGAGGCAGTGATGAGCATGGTGGTCTGAGAATTTTGTTGGCTGAGCTTACAGGGTATTGCTTCCTCTAGGAATCCCTCTGGCTTGGGTTTGGGTGTCTCCTCTTGGTGATCACACAATAAGATGAGCATACCTTTATTGTGTTTTCCTCTAGGTTGCACTTATATCCAGGTTGCTTATATCTTTCCTACTTAATTGTGAGTTCTTTGAGAGTAAGACCTACATTTCATTCATCTTCGAATCCCTGGTTCTTGGGGCATAGTAGGAGTTCAAGACGTGTGTTGCCCTGTACTTGAAGAGACATGGAGGGTGTGTACATGCCCTAGGACATTCTCTAACTTCCATCTTAAGCAGTAAGGTGCCTACTGACTAACTCTCTTAGGTGACAAGCAAAATCAGTGAATGTCATTGATATGAAATCTGATATGATGAAAAAAGAAATGTGTTTATCAAGACCATGCCCACGCTTTTAAAGGAAAATTAGTCATTGTTTTAACAACCAGAAATGATTCTTCATCTCAGATGTCTCCCTCTTTCCTCAACTGAGCCTATGCAACAGCTTTACCTGCCATGTTCCAGCTCATTCTTGCCCTGAGATTAGCAACAGAGAGCTGGGAAGCAGGGAGGGGAGGATGATGTTATTAAGGTGATGACCCCTGCTTTTGCCTGCTTTACTCTCAAGTTTTAGAAAAAGACACAGTTTAGGTTTTAAGCTAAGGTTTACCAGAAAAAAAAAAAAAAAAAAAAAAGAACCAAATTCCGATGTCGGATCTCCAGGGAAATAAAAGGATAAATATTCAAATTCACCTGAACTTCTCAAGGTCAATGTGTTCTATGTACAAATTGTATTAAGACAATTATATCACGTAAGCATTTCTCTCTGAATAAGAACTAATTCTCTGCCCACACCCAGCAAAATGTTATTTTTTGTTCTAAACTTCTCTCAAAGGCAAATGCTTTCCCACACTTAGAAATGCATTCTTGGTCCTCTGAGTATTAGTTGTATGCCAAGATTCAAAGTTTAAATTCTAAACACTTTTGTTTAGTTTTTAAAGCATACACTATGGCAGAAAATTATGCTTTTTTAAAGGTTTGACTCAAATAATCACTATTTCTAGGGATTATTGAGAAAAATACTTTTAAATTAAGAAATAGAAGAAGAAATTTCACCAGAAAATCTCATTTTGTTGAGACTATAACAAATATGAGGATATTGAATCAAAGGCCTGCGTCCTTCTAGACCATTATTTTGCTACCATAATACATTAATATACTTATAAATATATTATTATTGCCCAGGTTGAGTTGGATTTAAATTAACAGCCCTGCATCAGCCTTTGAGGAAGTCTTTAATATAATGACACACAGCTCTTTCATTGTCTTTACTCTTTAACATTTACCAACTTTTTAGATGAAAATATAGATGGTATACTTATATTGTGATATGTATTTCTTATAACTTTCTTCCTAATTATAAAATTAATGCTTAATACAGATGATTGAGGAAACATGGGATGATGGTGGTGGGTAATCATCCACAGTAGTGTGGCTTTTCTTTTTCATTAACAAATTGTACTTCTTGAATAATTTATCAAGGCTCTGAAATATTTTTATATTTGTCAGAATGCCCATTTCATAGACCTAGCAACCATTAGCTAAATTTGTGAATGACCTGGAGGTGAAAGGAATAGCTAGTATGGTAGAGGAAAGAATTAGGATTCAAAACCCTCCATAGGCTGAAAGAATTGGTTGAAACACAAGATAAACTGTAGCAAGAGCAAATGTAGTCTAGGCACAGTGGCTCATGCCTATAATCCCAGCACTTTGGGAGGCCAAGGGGGCAGATCACCTGAGGTCAGGAGTTTGAGACTAGCCTGGCCAACATGGTGAAACCCTATCTCTACTAAAAATTAAAAAAAATCAGCTGGGTGTGGTGGCATGTGCCTATAATCCCAGCCACTTGGCTGACTGAGGCAGGGGAATTATTTGAACCCAGGAAGCGGAGGTTCCAGTGAACAGAGATTGTGCCACCTCACTCCACCCTGAGCAACAAAGCAAGACTCCCTCTCAAAAAAAAAAAAAAAAAAAAAAAAGTAATGTAAAGTCCTGGTATAGAAACAACTGTCCCTGCATAGGAAGAAGGCAATGCATCAAAATAGGAGTTCCTGTGGAAAAGGCTGGGTATTTCTAGTTGATGAAAATTTCGCCAGAATTGGGTTTTGGTTTATAATTGGGCTACCAAAAAAGACAGTGTAAGCTGAGGTATCATCAGTGAAGTACAGAATCCAGATGGAAGGGAAGAGGTGTTCTTACCATGTCCACATGGTTCAAGCTACACCTGGAGTATTGTTTTCAATTTAAGGACACATTTAAAGATGGCGTTAATAAAACATGAGCCTTCCCAGCTGAAAATTTTTGTTGAAATCATGTTATATAAGAAAGAGTTGAAGTGACTGAATATTCAGCTTGAAGAGAAAGAACTAAAGATAAACATGTTAGCTGCCTTCCACAATTGGAAAGAATTTTTCTGAGCTGCCCGGAAACCATATCTAGAAACAAGGAGTAGAAGAATTGTCATTCAGATTTCAGCTTAAGTGACACTGCCTCAGCAGTATCTTGCCTTGAAGTAGCCACCAAGTAATTAGTACATAACTGATTTAGCCTTTTGTATATTAGGTATCATTATCTATTCACTAATTTTTTTCTATGAACTTAATTCATTAATTTATTGTCTGTTGGTCTGTTTCTTCTCACTAGAACATCATTTCCCTGATAGTAAGTTTCCCTCTGTCTTGTTCACAGTTATATACAGTACCTTGAACAGTACTACTATAAATTTATTGAATGAACTCATTTATGGGAAAGCAGATTTTGGCTTAATAGAGAAAGAATTTTCTTTCTGTGGGAAAGGGGGAAGAGCTTTCAACCACTGAAGATGTTTTACATTAACTAGTTTTATCTTCATACCATTTGTCATCAGCCAGTTTTTGAGCACTTATATGCTACACATAGGCATGGAAGACATGGCTCAGAGACAGTAACTTTGCCCTAGCTCATGTTGTTAGAACTGAAAATTGTAATCCATCTTGTCTGTTTCCAAAACCACTGGGCTTTCCACTATACCATAAATGGAATAGGGGTTTATGATGATGAATTTTCCCATCACTGGTGGACTTTAGGCAAAGACTAGATGATCATCCATTGGGATACTAAATTATGCTAACTAATGGATTCTTGAGTTGAGTGGGATGGTGGACTAGATCCAACTCTAAGATTCTGTCGTTCTGTGATAGAAGCTGTCCATTCACGATAGAAAGAAATTCTATGACAGGATTTCTTTATGTTGGAAATAACAAAGAAGAAAGGAAACCTTTTTTGAAACTGTTGCTTGGAACCCAAGAATGTGAACTTACACAATTGCCAAAATGTTATCCCTTAATCCTAGCTGGATGGTGAACTTGCATTTCAAATACAATAGCTCCTATAGTCCACAAATAAAAAATGAAAACCAAAACTTTTAAACTATAAAATGGAAAGTTTTCAATGAAGTAAGCAAATTGTACAATAGTTTCATAATTGTTCTGGGTGTCCAAGCAAAGCTCACATAATGAAGTCTTCTTTTTTTTGAGATGGAGTCTCACTCTGTCACCCAAGCTGGAGTGCAGCGGCACAATCTCGGCTCACTGCAAGCTCCGCCTCCCGGGTTCAAGCAATTCTCCTGCCTCAGTCTCCCAAGTAGCTGGGACTACAGGTGCCCGCCACCACGCCTGGCTAATTTTTTGTATTTTTAGTAGAGACGAGGTTTCACCATGTTAGCCAGGATGATCTCGATTTCCTGACTTTGTGATCCGCCCATCTTGGCCTCCCAAAGTGCTGGGATTACAGGCCTGAGCCAAAGCGCCCGGCCACATAATGAACTCTTAAAGGAACGAAAGAATAAAAAATAGATGCAGATACTGGCAATGTCACAAGAGTCATTCTTCAAAAGGAATTAGTCTACCTATTACAGTTTTAGTGTTTATAGGATTAGCTGATACAAATCACTTGAAAATGAAACTGTGTTGTATTCAAGCTATTTATTACATTACAGCTTGAATATATTCAAAATTATGGCAGTGGTTTGGGTCGTTTTGCTTTGTTTTGTTTTTGAGACATGGTCTCACTCTGTCACCCAGGTTGGAGTACAGTGGTGCCATCTCGGCTAACTGCAACCTCCACCTCCTGTGCTGCAGCCATCCTCTCACCTTAGCCTCCCCAGTAGCTGGGACTACAGGTGTGCACCACCATACCCAGCAAATTTTTGTATTTTTGTAGAGATGGAATTCCCCCATGTTACCCAGGCTGGTCCTGAACTCCTGAGCTCAAACAATCCACCTACCTCTGCCTTCCAAAGAGCTGGGATTACAGGCGTGGGCCATGATGTCTGGCCCATTCTTTTTAATCACATACTGAATTTTTTTGGTGAGGGGCCAGTGTAAATCAACACAATTCCTTAATTAGAAATGCTCACCGCAGGTGTCTGAAAGTCTTTACATTTGGACTTGTGAACAAAAAATACTTTGCAAAAAGAGTGTTTTATGATACATAGGTAAAATAATAAACCATGGCTTCTAGATGATCATAACGGACTAACTTTGTGAGAGAGCATTTCCAAACTTTTAAGCAAGTTTCAACTTCCCAATTTTGCTAATTATTTTTGGGTTAGCTTTTCTCCCCGCTAGACAATGCCTCACTCTGCCACCCAAGCTGGAGTGCTGTGGTGATATCAGCTTACTGCTATCTTAACCTCCTGGGCTCAAGCGATCCTCCCATCCCAGCCTCACAAGTAGCTGGGACTACAGGTGCACCACGCCAGGCTAATTTTTTTTTTTTTTTTTTTGGTAGAGCCAAGGTCTCACTATGTTGCCCAGGCTAGTCTCCATCTCCTAGGCTCAAACAGTCCTCCCGCCTCTGCCTTCCAAAGTGCTAGGATTACAAGTGCCAGCCACCATGCCTGGCCTGGTTTAGCTCTTTAATGCTTATAAATAAAAATATTCCTACATAATACTCTTAAAAGTCTGTAAGTTTGTCAGCTATTCATATGAAATTAATATGCTTTTTGATTTACATAAAAATTAAGAGTAAAAGTAACATACTGTCTGTAGAATGTTAAAAATTAGCATGTTTAATCAATCATTACAACATGAAAGTGACTTGTGGTAGCCAAAGGAATCATAAAATCACTGAAAGTGAAAAAGTCAAGTGAATTCAGGGCAAGGTAGATGATTACTAAAAATGTATTTACAAAACTGGATGAAAAGAGTCTTTTCTGGATGCTCATCTAGCATACAGAAATTGCCTGGCAAACGTCAGTTTTCTTCTTTACTATTTATTATATATTCAATAGTTGGCAAAAGGAAACATAGCTATGTAGTTTTGTCTTATTTTATACTATATGTCTATGTACTACTTTTTTTTTTTTTTTTTAACCAGACTTAAAAGAGATGGCTCTTTGGGTAGAGGGGATGGTACAAGAAGAATCACAAACTTTCATTAAAATCCCTGATAATAATTGGATGTATTTATACATTTCTGGTGACTTATAATTTTCAGAGAGCTTTCATGTTAATTCTTTTAATCCTCCCAACATGTTCCTTAAAAGTATGAGTTGAAATTTTGTAAAATAAGTATCTTAAATGGATTATTGGAATTTGCTTTAATGGTCTTTGTTAGTAAATTACAATCTTATCACGTCTTCATTATGTAAACCTGAACAATTTTAAATCAATTTGCTTAATTTTGCTTTAACAACAATGACAAAAACAAAACAAAACAAACAAAACCTTTCTAGCTATTATATAATGGGTCCTATCTCCTTGGCATAAGATTTAGAATAAAAAGTCAGTATGTAATGCCTCCCTATTATAGGCCAATTATGAAATAAACTACTAAAATCTATTTGTTCTTTTGTGTCAGCGTGGTGGGATCCAAGACCAGGAGTTCCATTATTCTGCCTTTGGTTGAAAGCAGCACCCCAAACTCCTTATCAGAGAGTAAGTATAATTCATTCAAAATGATTCTTTCATATAAACATCCTCATTATGTTATAAAAATTTAAGCATCTCTTGGAGCAACTTATCACTATGCAATTCCCAGGAGAAAATTAAAACTTTTGAAAACAACTGAAAATACATGATGGTGATCAACAGTGGAGAAAAAGCCAAGTCAGACATAGGAGAGAATATAGTGTCTGGGAGAAAGCAGCCCACAGTTGTATGCCCACAGCTGAAACATGTGGAATTCCTGATGGCTGGAGCTACAGTAGCTTATTCTCAGACTAAGGTCAATTGTAGTATGCCAACATCCTCATATTCTGCTGAAACACATTTGCCAAAATTGTTCTTTCCTTCATTATATATGCTACTTTTCCTTTTCTCCTCTGGATAGCCCACATTTTTAAATACGTAATTCACTGTCAGAAGAAGATATAATTTCTTTTAAACACATGTAATATATGAAATCATGCCTTTACATCACAAGAATCTTTAGATGTTCTGACTTAGTCTTTATAAAGGTGTTTATTTTAACTCCTCTAAGGAAAAGAATGCATCAATAACATCATGCAATAATAGATTATTATTAAATGTATTGAGAGTAACCCAAATGTTTATGATTTCTGGTTTTACAATTTGGCATTTTTATATGAGTAAGTATAAAGAAAGTGCTTATTTCCAAGATTAAATAAATTCCTGTAGATTACAAAACAGCCAGAACATCTGTGCTTTGTAACCATAAGGAATATTAACACTTCTGCCCCTGCAACAGCCACACCAGCAATTATTTGTTATGTTCTTGACTTTGAACACTCTGACACAATTCATTTTGTGTACCCTGAAGGACACTGAAAACTAAACTAAGATCATTGGTACCTCTTTTGTACTAGGCATTTTGCTAGGCACTTTCATATACATTATCTAACTTAATTCTCACTGCCACCATCCAAAGTGAGTACAAGTGTTCCTAATCACCAGTGATAATTTCTCTTTGGAGAATGATCCAGATTATAGACATTACATTTAATAGCAGCAGTTTTTCTGCAGATCAAATGATGATGAGGTAATTTGAGGCTACCTTGTCCAGTGTGGCAGCCACCAGTCACATGGCTATTTAAATTTCAATCAATAAAAATGAAAAATTCAGTTCCACAGTCTCACTTGCCACATTGCTAGTGAGCAGCTCTTGCCAGCTTTACAACCCAGGAATGTCTTGTCTCAAGGACCTGAGAGCAATTTCTTTGAAATATAATTATCAAAGGATATAGTACTCGTATCTCCTAGTTCCTATGGGAGAGTAGGAGCCTAACTTCAGTGGGCATCTGCTTCAAGTTGCAAAACTATCTTCTAACATAAACATACGAGAAAACTTGGATAGTTTTACTTTGGATAAAGCCAATTAGCAAACACAGATGGCCTATGGCTTTCCTCTAATGTCCTCCAGTACTGTCCACCAGTTCAACCCAGCCCTTAAAAATCCCTACCCCCTCTGCCTCAGTGGAGTCAAGTTCAGAGTTAGTTCTGGCCTCTCATCCCTACTGCAATAGCCTTGAATAAAGTAATGTCATCCTGGCCTATTTTACTTTGGCTGGTACAATTGTTTTTTGTTTATTTGTTTGTTTTTTGAGACAGAGTGTCGCTCTGTCGCCCAGGCTGGAGTGCAGTGATGCAATCTCGGCTCAGTGCAAGCTCCGCCTCCCAGGTTCATGTCATTCTTGTGTCTCAGCCTCCTGAGTAGCTGGGACTACAGGCACCCGCCACCGCACCCGGCTAATTTTTTGTATTTTTGGTAGAGACGAGGTTTCACCATGTTAGCCAGGATGGTCTCCATTTCCTGACCTTGTGATCTGCCCGCCTTGGCCTCCCAAAGTGCTGGGATTACAGGCGTGAGCCACCACGCCCAGCCGCCTGGTACAATTTTTGCTTTAACACCAGTTTTCAGAAAATGAAAGTAGTAATTCAAAGTAGTGTAAGCCAAGTGCAGTGAACCATGCTGGAGTGCAGTAGTCCCAGCTATTTGGGAGGATGAGGCAGGAGGAACACTTGAGCCAAGGAGATCAAATGTAACCTGGGTAACATAGTTAAACCCTATCTCAAAAAAAAAGTGTAAGTCTTAGTTCATACTGAAAATAGCTTTAATGTTTTCTTAAGCTGAATGATCTACATAAGTAATCATATACAGGTAATAATATGGCAAAGTGAAATGATTTGATTACAGAAATAAATCCTATTCCAGGATTTAAGGAGGTAGAGTTGCAATTACATAAGCTATACCTGACACCACTTCAGCATCACACATATTTATCACCCGGTTTAGCTGTTCTACTGTGAATACGTGATGGAAAAGGTAGCCAAGTTTTTTGGTCTAGTAATACTTTCTTCTGGAACATGGCCTTCCTCTAGCTGAACATAGCAGAAGACCCCAGCTAGGTTCACTGATGGGTCTTTCTATAATAGCAATCTATTTCCATTATGATCTCAGGCCCGGCCAAGGCCACACACATTTCAAATCTATACTCTCAGGTCTTCCTAGAATTTATATTCTCTGCAAATTCAAGGAATTAATCATCGTGTCTTTTAGCTTTTTCTCAGAGTTTTCCCAAAGTTAAATCACTGTTAATAAAACATACATTCTTCACAGAATAAATTCAATAGTTTGTAGAGAAACAGCTCTTCAGGGTGATTTTCTTTTCTTTCTTAGTGGCATCCCAGGGGATTTACTTCCATCATCATCCGAGCACCAAAGAGGATTAAAAATGTTGGCTACCATTTAGCCCTATTTCCTGGTTGAACTACTTTTTTTTTTTTTTCTTTAACCAGACTTAAAGAGATGGCTCTTTGGGGAGAGGGGATGGTACAAGAAGAATCACAAACTTTCATTAAAATCCCTGATAATAATTGGATGTATTTATACATTTCTGGTGATTTATAATTTTCAGAAAGCTTTCATGTTAATTCTTTTAATCCTCCCAACAATCCTATGGCGTTGGTGTTCATATATGCCCTATTTTACCAAAACAAAACAAAACAAAACAAAACAAAACAAAAAACTAGGAAACTTAAAGACACGGAGTAGCAATCCAAGCTTACAGAAGAATTGTCTGCCTCCACTGTCCCCACTTCTCACGCTATTCCGATTTCCAGTTCCAATCCATGGAAACTTGTGCTTGGGCTCCTACCACTTGACTAAAACTACTCTCAACAAGGTCTCCAGTAACCTCTATGTGGAACCCTTTCAGTCCTTATCTACCCAGACTATCATCAGCACTTGATTCTGTGGGTCACACACCTGCTTGATTTCTGGAACACTACACTCATTTATTTTTTCTCTTGCTTAACCTGTTTCTCTTTTAAGGACTCCACTTCCTCTATCTCAGAGCTTCCCAACAAACAGGAAGCAAAGAGATACTGTTTCACCCATGTGGGACCTGGAAGTACAGAACCTCCTTGCTGATTGCTATCATTAGAAGCATTTTTATTTCATGCTCCTGTGATGGTCATCCAAGAAAAGTGGATCTGAAAGTGTGCCTCCCTCCTTCCCAGCATCACATGGCACTCACTGCTCTATTGAGTAGATCTGGGAGTGGCCAAGTTGGACATCAACTTTAGCAGCCCAAAGAGGAGAGTGCACAGCTCAAGATATAGCTGCCTGTGCTGGGGAAGCCAGGTAGGGGTTCTTTCCTATTGGAGCTGCACTCAGGATAAAATTCTGTCTTCAAATATATTAGTGTTTATTTCTTATGGCATAATGTTTAGAAATAAATAAATAAATATATAAAATTTGTGCTAACTACAATTTTAGTAGTATTATTTCTAGCTGCAGTATGACTATCTTAATAATGTGTTTGTTCATCAGGAGAAAATTTGATTATATTCAAAATCATCTTTGCAAGAAATTTACTATTACATTTGTCACTGAAGAAAAGGGATGATAGATTCTTTAGATATAATTCCAACTGTCATAAATTGTTAAGTGGTTATAAAAAAAATTCTCACTTTTTAAACTACCTACTCATGTGAACATTTCTCACCCATGGTAATGATCACACATAATTAGAAAGAAAGTATACCAATTTCAAACATAAAATCTGATATTAAAGAGTTAGGTTAAATATTACATCAATTCAATATTTAGCACCCCTACTACTTTTTAAAAATTTTCTTATTATAGTTGTAGAATATAAAGAAAGTATTAAGAATTGTGTCCCTACCAAAAAAAAGATGTCTTAAAATTCAATACCTCAAAATAAGACCTCATTTGAAAATAGGTTCTGATACGCTTTGGATGTTTGTGCCATCCAAATCTCATGTTGAAATGTGATCCTCAGTAGTAGAGGTAGGGCCTGGTGGGAAGTGTCTGTGTCATGGGGACAGATCCTTCGTGAATGGCTGGGTGCCATCCTCGAAATAATGGGTGAGTTCTTGTTCTATACATGCAGGATCTGGCTGTTTAAAAGAATGTGGTACCTCCACTCCCTCCTCACTCCTTCTCTTGCCATGTAACACTTCCTGCTCTCCTTTTGCCTTCCCCAGTGATTGTGAACTTCCTGAGGTCCTCACAAGAAGCAGATGCCCGTGCCACACTTCTTAAATAGCTTGCAGAGCTGTGAGCTAAATAAACCTCTTTTCTTTATAAATTACCCAGTCTCAGGTATTCCTTTATAGCGATGTAGAAACAGCCTAATACAGGGTCATTACAGATGTAATTAGTTAAAACAAAGTCATACTAATGTAGAGTGGACCTCTAATCCAATATGTGTTCTTATAAGAAGATGGCCATGTGAAGACGGAGAGACACACAAGGAGAACACCGTGTTAAGACGAAGGCAGATACTGAATTGCTGCAAGTTGAGGAACACCAAAGACTGATGGCAAACCACCAGAAGCAAGGAAGAGGCAAGGAAGGATTGCCATACAGGCTTCAGAAGGAACATGGCTCTGCTGACATCTTGATTTTGGACTTTTAGTCTCCAGAAACATGAGATGATAAATATTTGTTGTTTCAAGCCATCCAGTTTGTGGTACTTTGTTATAGTGGCCCTGAGAAACTAACACAGAAAGTAAAGAAAAATGTCATGCAGCCTTATATAAACACTCCTAAGTGTCTCACAGTTTACCCAGCATGTCATACAAATGCTATTTTCCATGTTTGCTATGACATGTAAACAGTTGGGAAGCACAGTCCACCACTATTTCTGAAAACACTGGCATTTCCTAGGAGGTTTTGTCCTTGATCCTCTTCTCCTCTCATAGTTAACCCATTCTTGCTGGGTAATTTTACCTACTCAGTTTGCACCTGAATGTTAATTATTTCAAATCTGTGTCCCCAAGGCCAGGTGTCTTTAAGCCCAGATATCTCTCTTGAGTCCCAGATTCTATACCCAACTACCTATGACACTTGGAGGTCCTACAGTCATTGAGACTCCAAAATACAATTGGGACAATTAAAAAAAAAAACAAAAAACAAAACTCTTGAGTGGCCTAAATTTAGATTATCAAGAGGGGCTTGGAGATGTAGGTGTTTGGGCATTGCTTCAGGATATAGCTTTATTATTTTCTTTTTGTTTTAGCCAGAGATCCATCCCTAGGACCTTTCTTGAGCTCATCTCCCATCAAAGTGAAGACAGTGTGAAGAATCATTCCTGGAAAATGTCATCATGTTGAGGAATATCAAATGCTGGCTAGATGTAGTATACAATCCATGACAATTCATTCACCCTAAGATACAGCCAAACGTGCCACATATAACAGCTACCTAGCTCATGGTGTTAAAAAGAAATTATTCACTGGACATTTGTTGAAAATGATAAGACAGAATTTGTTTGAGCTGCTGCAGTAGAAGAGAAAGACTTTAGTACAGAACTAAACTCAATTTTGCAGAAATAAAATGTGGGAGGCTTTTTAAACATCTGGGTGTACTAAAGAAAAAGTGCTGAAGGACAGGACGTTAGTGGGGGTTGGCTCAAAATGATTAGTCTGTCTTTATCTGTTAATTGGAGCTTATCAGAGTTAGGCTCCTACACTCCCAAGGAGACTGCACAACAGGCCCTATCTTTCTTGTTGATTACATTTCAAAGGGATGGCTCCCAGGTCCTTGAGAAAGACATTCCTGGAATGTAGAGGATACATCTCAAAGAGAGAAAAGATTTACAATAGCAAGTTTTCTAAAGTAAATGCTCTAAGAAAAGAGAGATGGGGGCCTATACTCAGGTTTTGGGCTGGAATGAACAGTAAATTCTTTTGGCAGTGTTGAGTTTTCTCAGGCAGGCATTTTAAGGAATCTGGGTTTGTCATCCTGGGAACACAGCCTTGAGCTTATAGAAACTATGCTAATGTTTGCCCACGCCTCTTAGTTGGGAGGGCAGGAGGAGTTGGGAGAAATAGTTTGTGCTTTCAGTTGCTGCTCTTATAGGCCACGATTGAGGCCTACTCAAGAAAAGGGCTTAGAGGAGCCTAACCAAAGTTTGCTCAAGGAGAGTCTTTGTCAACAACTATAGGGACCAATATAAAGTTCCTCTCATCACACTAGTGTTCTTAAAGCTGTTAAGTTTTCACTATATTTTAAATAATTAATAATCCATATTTACGCCTTTTATGAAAAGCATGGGTCAGACTAGATGAACTTGAGATGTCTATTAACATCAATGTCCAAGAGGCAGAAATTTAATTCATATTAATGGGGTTAGAATAGAATGTTTTAGAAAAGCAAATGATGAGCCTTCTGATACCTCTGTCTTTGGCTTGTATCTTTCATTGTAAGTAAGCAACTGGACTCTGTACCCTTCTTAGATATCTTGTGTTGAAACATGCTTTTTTTCTTGAAGGAAAAACGCAAATCATTGAACAGATATTTATTAAGTACCTACTATAAATTAGGAACTTTTGTAGCCATTGAAGTCACAGCAGTAAACAAGACCAACAGATGTCTGTCTTGAGGCTCACATTCTAATGCTGGGAGACAGACAATAAGTAAATAAATAAGACCATTTCAGATAGAAAATTTTATAGAAAATTACTACAAAATAACACAAACAGGGCGCAGTGGCTCACACCTGTAATCCCAGCAGTTTGGGAGGCCAAGGCGGGCAGATCACCTGAGGTCAGGAGTTCAAGACCAGCCTGGCCAACATGGTGAAACCCCGTCTCTACTAAAAGTACAAAAATTATCCAGGTGTAATGGCGCACACCTATAATCCCAGCTACTCAGGAGGCTGAGGCAGGTGAATCACTTGAACCCAGGAGGCAGAGGTTACATGAGCTGAGATTGTGCAACAGCACTCGTGCCTGGGCAATAGAGCGAGGCTCCATCTCAAAAATAATAATAATAATTCAAACAGGATTATTTTATAATAATTGTGATGTGATAGAGTGATGGAGTGGGAGGGATCTGCTTTAGATGCAGAGGTCAGAGAACCTCTCTGAGCAGGTATTTGAATGATCCTACGGGCATAACAAAGATTTGGGGGAAAAGCATTCAGGTCGAGGGCACATGTGCAAATGCCTCGATGTGGAAATAGTTTTGATGAGTTAATAGAACAGAAAGGAACAGCTGAAGCATAATGAATAAGCAGGGAGTGGTCTGAAATGTGGTCAGAGAGGAAAGTCTGGTAATACAGGGCCTTATGGGCAGTTGTGAGGAGTTTGCACTGTATTCTAACTGCAATGGAAACTTGTGAAGGATTTTAAGCAGAGGGGTGAGAACATCAGACTTATAGATAAATCTTTTTTAAAAATCATTTTGGTTTTCTGTGAAAAAAGATTGATAAGGGGCCAGATTGGAAGTAGGAGAGCAGTTTTGAGGGTATTCAAAAATTCTGGAGGAATTGTGATGATGGCTTGTTCTCAAGTGGTAGTAGTAAAAGATGGAAAGATATGAATGAATTCAAGTTATATTTGAAAGCGTAAGTGACTTGTGAGTGGATTAAGTAAATGAAAAGGAGAATAAAGCTAGATGTATTTTTGAGGGAAATACTGGAGGAAAATAGGTTTGGAGAGATGGAAAAGACTTAAGTGTAAAAGGAAATGTCAATCAGGCGCCGCATATACGAATCTAGAATTCGGGAAGGGTAAAAACTCAAGATGTCTATTTGGGAGTCATCAACATATGGACATTTCTTAAACACGCCAGCTGTAGGGTTTGGGAAACACAAAACAGAAACATTTTAACCAAATGGGCAGATGAGGCAAATGTAGTTGTCTGTGTTATTTATTACATTTTATGGTAGTTATTATGTATTGCACATATGCATTTTATATGCTATATGTTAAATGTGCCCTTAGGCACACTCAGAAATATCAAGGGGGAAGAGAGAGAGAGAGAGAGGCCTTGCCATTAAGTTTTATAGTGTTGTAATCCTCAAAATACATATCAGTTTCTCAAGTCAACAGGCTCCACTTATTATGTGTGCTCCACATAATAAGAACAGTACACTCACTGTGTGGTAGAAAGGCAGAGAGCAGAAGTATCAGTCATTATCTCCAGTGGCATTCCTACCTTATTGCTCAACAACTGTAATAAATTCAGTGACGCTTAGCTGTCACTCACTTCTGGATACAAGAGGGTGGAGCAGAAGAACTTTAAACAGAATTGCTTTCATGGCACATCTGAGGCTATGGCACATTGTGTCATGTAGGATTACTGGATAATTGCAGCAAATCTTTCATGGCACATCCTCAAAGAGTGTCAGACTGGCCCTGTAGCAACCAGCAGGCAAACTGACCATAGTTTACTTATGCGTAATCTCTATTTCTCAAGCATCAAACAAATTGTCCTTTTTATGAGATTGTATATTATCCTGCAGCAGGTCAAACAACTCTCGAATTCGGTCAACACTATTCAGATATTAGAGATGTTCATTTGGAAAAGTGTCTTTTTCATTGGCTCTGTGCTTAGCCACGGTGTAATCACACCCCCAGTCTCAGCATTATTAATAATAATGAAGTCTTAGCATTATTGTCATTTCATAACTATTACTGTGCACCCAAAGTTTAACAATGAGTTTGTAGAATTACCAAGGAAAATTATACTTCTGAATCTTGGGCTGAGTTTTACACAGCCCAATCATTATGTTAAATGATTACTTCAAGCTTTAATTTTCTATTTTTTTTAAATGAATGTCATACATTACTAATAGAAACTATTCCAATCAAGTAGTCTTCTAGTCTTGCCTAAATGCTTCCAGTGATCAAGAATTTTTACCTCCCTGACATATTCTGTTCTAAGGTAGCAGAGTAGTTTAATATTGATGTAGTTCTGGTATATTCAGCAGTGGTTGGCACATAATAGAGCTAAAAATATTAACTCACAAGCTTTGGATTAAGTAGTTATAGCTTCAGATCTCATTTCTGCTTCTTTAAGGCTGTGATATTGGAGACATTAATCTTCTAAGCCACACTTTCATCATTTATAAAATGTGGCTGAATATTTACCTTATAGGGCTTTTTGTAAGTACTAAATGTGAAGTGCTTAGAACAACATTTGGCAATACTGGTCATCAATAAATGGTAGTGAGATACAACATTATTGCCACCCTATGATGAGTTCTCCCTTGTACCTTTCACCCCATGACTCTCACCCATTTGGGCCATTAGAATTGCAGTCTAAAGCTTCCAGTGCTTTAAAAGGGTGACATCAAGTGACACAAGACTTCAGGTTGTCAAATTCTTCAAGAAGGATCTGGATGAATTAGTGACCCAATTCCTCCCCACCCTGGTTCCTCCCATTCTGACTACATGAAGATTCTGAAGTAATCCATTGGCCCTAAGAGTCAAAAAATTGGTGCGCTTCCAAATAAAAGGAATAAATTACTCTCCTCTTCTGAGCTGAGGAGGAGTTAGAGGAGAAGAAAGAATGTGAGACTTTAACAGTTCTCCAGACCCGATTCACCTTGGTGCTCCCTACCCCTCACTCAACATGGCAAAACCCCATCTCCAGTAAAAATACAAAAATTATCCAGGCGTAATGGCACGTGCCCATAATCCCAGCTACTTGGGAGGCTGAGGCAGGAACTCAGGACCTGTAGGAGGAACTCAGGAGAAGTCATCACATATCATACATGGTTTGCATACATGCAGATGTACCCACCCAAGAAGGAAGTGAGAGGTGGAGTCTCACTTGTGCCTCCTTAATTAAGTCCCATACTCTGTTGCTAGCCTGGGAGAAGGAGACCCTTTTTCTTGCCACAAAAGCACCAAGCCAAACTGGATTAACTGCATTGACTCAGAGGTGAGGCTTCATCTAATTCACAGGAAGATAGTGGAGGCCCTAGATGGGTAAATTTGTGGGCATGGCACTGTGCTGTCTTCCCACAGCCTTGAGAGTCAACAGATTATCTGAAGCATTTCCCAGGCTGTTATACTCTGGGCAACATGAAGCAGAGACTGCGAAAGGGCAAACTGTTAGGCCAAAGATCTCAGGCAGTTCCAGAGTTTTACATAGCCCAATGAGCTCAGGGAACTTCCAGATACCTTCTTTGGCTGAGAATGGTCCAGGTACAACCCTGAGAGCATGAAGACCTGAGGAATCCTCAGGCTGGGATATAAGGGTTTGGTGTGGAAACCTCAGCAGATAACATTGTGGAAGGCTGACTATCCTTGAGGACTGGATAGACCTGAAAACTGAAGACCTCAACAACATATAACAAGAGTGGAAAGCCTTAGGAGGGCAAGGATTTTTGCCAACTTTGTTCTGTGATGTATGTCTGATGCATAGGCACTCAATAAATACTTGTTTAAAGAATGAAGGAACAAAGGAAGGAATAAGATAGATGAGGACCAAGGATTATGTGCTCCCTTTCCACTGATGTCAAGGTGAATTAGTTATCAATTTCTGCATAATAATATTATTACAAAGTTTGCCACTTAAAAGAACACACATTTATTAATCTCATAGTTTCTATGGGTAGGGAATGTCAGGTAGGCTTAGCTAAGTACCTCTGCTTAGAGTCTTATAAGACTGCAGCCAGGCCGGGCATGGTGGCTCACGCCTATAGTCCCAGCACTCTGGGAGGCTGAGGTGGGAGGATCACTTGAGGCCAGGAGTTGAAGATCAGCCATGGCAACATGGCAAGACCTCATCTCTACAAAACAATTTTAAAAATCAGTCATGCATGGTGGTTTGCACTTGTAGTTCCAGCTACTCGGGAGGCTAAGGTGGGAGGATCACTTGAGTCCAGGGTATTGAGGCTACAAGTGAGCCGTGATTGTGCCAATGCACTCTAGCCTTAGTGACAGAGCAAGAAACTGTCTTGAAAACAAAACAAAAGAAAACAGAAAGACTGAGACTGCTGGGGCTATGATCTCATCTGAAGCCTGACTTGGGGAGGACCCACTTCCAAGTTCACTCAGGTTGCTGGTAAATTTTATTTCTTTTGCAGCTGTAGAACTGTTCATTTGTGGTGGTAGCCTTATTTGCTGGCTGACTGTTGACTGGAAGCCATCCTCAGCCAGCGGGCTGCCCACTCACCATGTGCAGTTCCTCAACATGGCTGCTTGCTTCCTCAAAGCCAACGAGAGAGAAAGAAGTCAGCAGCACAGTCTTATGTAACATAATCACACACATACAATTGAATACATGGAATCATTAAAATCCCATCACTTTTGCCATAACCTATTGGTTCAAAGCAAGTCATAGGTTCTGCCCACATTCAATGGGAAGTGACCACAGAAGGCATGAATATCAGGAGGCAGGGATTATGGGGGCCACCTTAAGATTCCTTCTGTAACACAGGGCACAGTTATTGTTTTCAGAATCAAACCTGGGAGAATGTGGAGGGGGAGAATCTTGAACTCACCTAGTTTACACTGAATAGCTTTTTTCCTACAACTGGGGACTTGAGATAAAATCTGATAGACATAAAAAATAAAATTACATTTTGCAGACCCTAATACGTAATTTTAAAATTTCTACCTAAGCATAGGAACTACTGACTTTATATTAGCAAATGTTCCTCCTCTCTAATTTCTATCTGGTGGTCATATTTCTACCTGTTGGTACCATAGAAATATAATGTATCTTTTACCCGATAACCCTTCAAATATTTTAACATGGCTACACTGTGTCTCAAAATTCTTCCAAGTTAGTATTCTTAGGCTTGTTAATCATGTATCACACAAAAGTTTTCTAGATCTTTCCAATGTAGTTGCTACTATCTCTACATGCCCAAATATATTTGTCTCTTTTAAAGACAATTGCCTAAAACTAGGTTTTGTGTTTTATATAAAAAATTTTATCTAGAATTCTCTAATTTCTGCTAAATGGGATTATATTTCTCTTGACAGTATAATGATAAAGAACTTTTAAAACAATGGGAATAACATTCTAAGAAAAACAACATACTATAGCGACAACTCTGAGGATGTAGTAGGAACTTGAGCTTTGTCACCCCTTTTAGACTCTTCATAAATGCTAACACTTATTGTGATTGTTCTAATAACTATTGTCAGTAAGAAAAACCATTACTGATAGCATCTACTTATAAAATGTAATTAATTAGTTTAAAAGTAAATATTATGTAACTAGAATGAATTGTATAATATCTTATTTATAAAATAAGATAGAACATGTGGAGAACATTATGGATGTTTTTAAAATGTGAGAAAATGGCAGATGGCAAAAACATCAGTAAAATCCAAATGGAAAATCAACCTATTCAGAAAATAAAACAGTTTTGTAAGGATTTTGTATTTCTCACTTTTCTGTTATGTTATGCAAGCAATGACTCGGTTTCTGGTGATGTCGAAGATGATTGCATGTTAGGCAACATAATTCTAGCATTAAAGGTATTACTTCGTGCATTGACAACTGCCACCATCTTTCCAGGTTTCTCAAACTGCATGAGTAGCTTGCAAGCTGACATAATTATGCTGCTCTCATTAGCAATTTAAGTACAGCTGGAAAAAGCTTATTTGGATCTTATCCCAGTGGTTCCCAATGAGAATCCTGCAGATGTGCTGCAGTAGCTAGGGAGCCACTGCATCCCAGGGATGTTTTGTCACTGCTCTTGAAATGCATTGTCTCTTTCTAAGCATTGTACAGCATGGCCTCATGGGCAAAGCTGGGGAACAGTTCAAGATTTATAAGGTTTATTCCTGTCCCTGGAGCAGATTTCTGGGAAACCAAAAAAGGAACAAATAACAGATATGTCTGTATCAGCAAAACTTAGTGGAGTAAAACTTTTCTGTTTAGTAACATGAAACCGTTTTGTAAGGGTTTACATTTTCCACTTGCTTCTTCTCATTTTTTATCCATTTTGTCCATTTCCCCACCCATGTTTTGTTGGCCTCCCTCTATCACCTCCAAAGCTGTTTTTCTTTTCTTTTGAATTCTGGTAACATATACATGAAATTTACCACTTTAACCATGTTTAAGTATATAGTTGAGTAGTGTTAAGTCCATTTACACTGTTGTGTAGCCAATCTCCAGAACTCTTCTCATGTTGCAAAACTGAAACTCCTATACCCATTAAACAACTCTTCATCATCCTCATCCCTGCACCCCAGCCCTCTGAAACCTTTATTCTACTTTGTGTCTCTATAAATTCCACTACTCTAAGTACTTCATATAAATGGAATCATGGAGTATTTGTCTTTTTGTGCCTGGCTTATTTCACTCAGCATAAAGTCCTCAAGGTTATCCACATTATAGCACATGTCAGAATTTTCTTCCCTTTTAAAAAACTGACTTGCCACATTTTGTTTATCCATCGGCAGACACTTGAGTTGCTTCCTTCTTTTGGCTATTGTGAATAATGTTGCTGTGAACTTGGATGTATACTTATGTCTGAGGATTGATTTCAGTTCTTTTGGGTATATGGACAAAAGCAGAACTGATGGATCACATGGTTATGTTTTTAATTTTTTGAAGAACTGCTGTACTGTTTTACATAGAAGCTACATCATTTTACATTCCCATCAATAATAGACAAGGATTCCAATTTTTTCACATCCTTGCCAACACTTGTTTTGTTTTTGTTTTTACAGTATTTGTTATGGTCAGAATTGTGTCCTCTCCAAATTTCTATGTTGCAGTCCCAATCTCCAGTGCCTCTGAATGTAACCATATTTGGGGATAGGACCTTCGGGGGATAATTGAGTTAAAAGGAGGTATTTAGGGTGGGCCAGAATTCAATCTGATTGATGTCCTTACAAGAAGAGGAGATTAGAATATACAGAGAGAAAGCAAGGATGTGCACACACAAAGGACAGGCCATGCCAGGACACAGCAAGAAGACAGCCATCTGAATGTGAAGGAGAGAGATGTCAGAAGAAACCAAACCTGCTGGCACCTTGATCCTGGTCCTCCAGCTTCCAAAACTGTGAGAAAATAAGTTTCTGTTGTTTAAGCCACCCAGTCTGTGGTATTCTGTTATGGTGGCCCTAGAAAACTAATCAGTAGCCATCCTAATGGGTGTGACCTGGTATCTCATTGTGGTTTTGATTGGCATTTTTCTAGTGATTAGTGATGTTGAGCATCTTTTCATGTGCTTGTTAGCCATGTATGCCTTCTTTGAAGGAATGTCTGTTCAAGTCCTTCACCCAGTTTTGTTTGTTTTTAGAGACAAGGTCTTACTCTATCACCCAGGCTGGAGTACAGTGACATGATGATTGCTCACTCTAGCCTAGACTAAGTGAGCTGCACATCTCATTCTCCCAAGTAAGCTAGCACTACAGGCAAGTGCCACCACCTCTGGAGAACTGTTTTAATTTTTGTAGAGATGGGGTCTTGCTATGTTCCCCAGGCTGTTTGCCCAGTTTTTAATTGGGTTGTTTGATTTTTTTTGTTGTTGAGTTATAGGAGTTCTTTATATATTCTAGATGTCAATTCTTTATCAGGTATATGATTTGAAAATATTTTATCTTATTCTGTGAGCTGCCTTTTCACACTGTGGGTTGCCTTTTCACACTATGGATTGTATCCTTTGATACACAGAAGTTTTAAATTTTGATGTGGTCCAATGTACCTAATTTTACTTTTGTTGCCTGTGTTTTTGGTGACATATCTAAAAAAAAAAATACTGCCAAATTCAGTGTTCTGCAGCTTTTCCTCCGTTTTTGTTTTTGTTTTTGTTTTTCTAAGAGTTTAATAGTTTTAGCCCTTGTGTTTAGGTCTTTGATTGATTTGGAGTTAATTTTTATGTATGGTATAAGGTAAGGGCCCAACTTTATTCTTTTACATGTAGATATCCAATTTTCCAAAGCTAATTTTATAGCCAGTCTTCCTATACTCAAAGTTGAGTATGGGAAATCAACATTTGGGACAGGATCTAAACTGAGTTTCTAATTCCCTAAAAGCAATTTCCGGATTCCCCACCTTAACCCTTTCTATGACAAAGCAGGGGTCAAGAATGCAGGTTCAAAGTATGTCATTCAGAAAACACAGCTCCCACACAGACAAAAACCTGTGCTAGTCACACAAAGGACACTTCAGGTGGGATGTCTCAACTCCCAGGACTCCCAAAGCTGTCCCAAATATTCTCCACTGTATTAAGGATTGGTGACTTTTATACATCATTTAAAATTCTACTCAGTTTCACTTCTTGCTCTAGCACTTCCTCACAGGTTTTGACTGGCTCTGATGCAGTGGGTTCCTTCAGAAACTCTGGGCACTCATACCCGCACAACCTGGAAGTTCAGGGAGGTCAACACCTGTGGGCCTGCTCTTAACTAATGGGCTATGGGAGCTGATGGATAAATGCTTCCCCATTTCACTCTCTAGTTAGAGTCTTCACATGTACTACACAAAACTTCTCAGATGGTCCAGGCAGAATCAAGTACCAGTCACCTGTAGCTTTGGCCAATGTGATACTATAACCTTGTTTGCTTCCCTTCATTCTCTGTTTGACTCCCCTTAGTCTGCCCTGCAGCTTGATGGTACCCCATTCTCAAATAAACTCCAACCACACAAACCATTGTCTCAGGTTCTGCTTTCTGGAGAATCCAGGCTAAGGCAGACATTATGGAGTTATGAAATACCTCGTTCCTGATACAGTGCCTGCCTACCCACATTGATGCTCTTCTGGCTTGTTTCCTTGGCTGAAACAGGATGGAGGAGACTAGAAAAGATAGTGGAGAATCTAGAGCGGATTGTGTATACACAGTAATAGAATTCCTTTATATCTCATTGTTTTATCACTTCAGGAAATCGACCCATCTCCAGACTTTCCCACCAGCCACTTCCAAATGGCAAGAATGGAAAATTAGTTTGACAACAGTGTCTGCAGGAACTCATTTCTCAGTATGTCATTAATTATGTGCTGCAAGAGTTTTCTACATTATGCATCAATCAGAAAGCTGATCCATAAAGAACCTTCTTGCTGAAGCAGAGTGGGTGGCAGTCTCCTGGTAAGTTAAACAGATGTACTGAGTGACACGTAGTTTCACTTAATGGTAGAAATAGAAGAGAAATAAGTGCACGGGGCTCTGGAGAGAATCTCTGAGCTGGGTAGTCAGGAAACACAGTCTCTGGTTACCTTTGTTATCAAGACAAATAATAGCTCACAGGCTCTCCCAAACTCCATCTGCCTTTGCCAGCTCACCTAGCAAGCAGGTGCTTTGGGTTCAATTTCAGCTGGGCTTCCAGAAACTGCAGCTGGATGGTCTGAGGGCATGAGAGATGGTCTTCCATAAAGTTGAACTCTGGATACAAAGAAACAGTCTGAAGGTTGCTGTGCAGAGAGGCAAAGACAGAGTCTGCCACCAGGTCACCCAGGAGAAGGAGATTTAGGCAGAGTCCCCAAGGCAAAGCCAGAACAGATCCTTAGAAACCCATACATAGAGGATACCTTTTATGGTGTATCCTCAACCACAACCCTGGATGGGAGATGAACTGGTAAGGACACTGAGACAGTTCAGACATCCTCTCAATTTAGTCTCTGGTCCCTTGTTACGCCAAGTGGGATTCATGAAATAACAGTATCAGCATCACCTATGAGTCAGTTAGACATGCTGAATTGGGCATGATGGCGTGCACCTATAGCCAGCCCTAGCTACTCAGGAGGCTGAGGTGGGAGGATCCCTTGAGCCCAGAGGATCCCAGAGGATCGAGGTTACAGTGAGTGATGATTGCACCGCTGTACTCCAGCCTGGGCAAGACAGCAAGGCCCCGCTCTAAAAAATAAAATAAAAGAATGCAGAATCTCACCTCCATCCCAGACCTGCTGAATCTTGAATCAGATTATGCATTTTTAATAAGATCCCTGATTGTTGCTCATTCCCACTTTACTAAAGTTTGAGAAGTGTCAATGGGTCGATTGTGGTAGTATATGTTTTCTGGTTGTTTATGAGCATTTTGGCTCAGGGGTTTTCAATAGGCAGAGAAAGGTACAACTCCCCCAGGAACATTAGGAAGTAGGGAGGTGGTGTATTTTTGTCATAATGACTGTGGAGATTACTAACACTTAGTGGGCAGGTGTCAGGGTTGCTAAATATTCTGCAAAATGTGGGTTAGTCCCCATAGAGCTAAGAATTGTCCCAGACAAATGCCCCTAGTGTTCCTAGTGAGAAACATGTTGACAATTTCTTCTTTATCTGTAAAATAAGCATTTGAGCTAGATGGACTCCAGTGTTTCTCTCAGCTGTAAGAATCTTCCATTCTATCACTGTTTTCACACTGATTGATAATAGAAAGTTATTAGGGCTGTCTTTCCTTCCCTCTAATTCAGGCTGCTGTAATCCTAAATCATTTTCATTTAGTTCATCCAATGAAACGAGTTACAGAGATTAACCTTAATGAACGTAAATTCATTACCACTCCCTGTTAAATATAACTTGATCTTTCTGGTTAAAAGTCAAAGAGCACTTTCAGTTAATTAAATGTGTGTGTCATTACGATGCTGATAACACAAAGTAGTCTGAAAATACACTCAACAAGTCCTTTGTTAGTTAGCAATTGAAGGCAATTATTTCCCTGTCAGAGTTTAGCTGGAGTGGCTCTCTTTCCACTCACACCACCTCTGTCCTATTTGGATCTAGCTGAAGATCTTGCTGGAGTAGCATGGCAGTAGGGACGCTGGAAGAGATGGCAGTTCTCCAACAGCTGTTTAACATTGCCTCAAAAGAGAGAGCAACAGGCAGCAAACACGTGGAGAGTCATAAGCAGGGCTGTTGAGCCTGACTGCACTGATAACTTTCCGAATGTGTGGGGCTAGTGGAGCAGATGAAGTAAGGCTGGAACTGGTAGACCTATTGGAGAATCGGAGTTAACCATCGGGCTCCTCTTGGGCGGGATGTCCCTATTTGAAAATGAAAACACAAGTTAATTGCTGTTTACCCCCACTACAGTACTGTCAGGAAAAAGGAAAGCCTCTACTGAAAATGTGAACTTCTTAGGTGAAAAGTGGTGTCCACCTGTAAGGTGCTACTAGAATTTATCATTGTGCTATACTTGACACATAGTACAGGTTCAAATGTTAAGAAATTACATCACAGAAAAAGTACTTTTAATCACCACAGCTAAAGGAAAAAGCAATATCCTAGAGGAGATTATTTTTCCTTGGAGTGTTTGTCCTGGGATTCTGTGTAGCACTATGTCAGTGCACTAGCCATATCATCTTCTAGCTTCAAAAATTAATGACGTGACACCTGCTATGTACCCACAAAAATTAAAAATGAAAAAATTAATGGCGTGGATGAAAAGCATAGGCTTTTGATAGTTTACACATGCTTCCTCTATTGATACATGTTGGTAACTGGTTACTGAGCTAAGCAAATAGGAGAGACAATGTTCAGGACGAGAGTTCTGTCTGGGGCTTAGGTTCTAAGTCAACCAATAGTGTATTAATTATGGCCCCAATATGGTTCTGGTCAGCAGTATAAGAGAAGCCTTTTTTGAGGTGATGGGGAAAACAGTGGACTGATAAAAGTAGTTATGAATAATAAAAACATGCCTTAACATTTTATTGTAACATAAAGTGCATAAATGTACATGATTTGCCAGCCTTTGCTAAAGTCTTTTATTTGAATCTTCTGATTTTTCTATGACCACATGTTTGCACAAATTATATCTGTAATACACTTGCTATTACATTATTACATCACTTCAGTTTCTTTCTTTCTTTTTTTTGAGATGGAATGTTGCTCTGTCACCCAGACTGGAGTGCAGTGGCGTGCTCATTGCAACCTCTGCCTGCAATTCTCCTGTCTCAGCCTCCTGAGTAAATGGGATGACAGGTGTGTGCCACCACACCCAGCTAATTTTTTTTTTTTTTCTTTAAGTAGAGGCAGGGTTCTACCATGTTGGCCAGGCTGGTCTCCAACTCCTGACCTCAAATGATCCACCCTCCTCAGCCTCCCAGAATGCTGTGATTACTGGCATGAGTCACTGCTCCCAGCCTCATTTCAGTTTCTTTAAAGTGGAATAAAAACCAAAGATATTTATGAAATAATCTTTATGCAGAGTCCTAGATTTGTACTTACTGTTTACTAATCTTTTATAATTGCCTTGTCAACTATTTTGACAACTACTGAATCTTTCTTTTTTTTTTGAGATGGAGTCTCAATCTTGTCACTCAGGCTGGAGTATAATGGCACGGTCTCGGCTTACTGCAACCTCTGCCTCTCTAGTTCAGGCAATTCTCCTGCCTCAACCTCCTGAGTAGCTGGGATTACAGGCATCCGCCACCACGCCTGGCTAATTTTTGTATTTTTAGTAGAGACGGGGTTTGACCATGTGATCTCCTGACCTCGGGTTATCTGTCTGTCTTGGCCTCCCAAAGTGCTGGGATTACAGGCGTGAGCCACTGCACCCAGCCTAAAACTCTATTGAATCTTTCTAAAGGATTCAATTTAGTTTTCATTGAAACAACTCCTTTTTTTCACATTCTTATTTGTTAGTTTGCATTAAATTAATTTAAATTATATAATTACAATAATAAGTTCAACTTGCATGAACAAGTTTAGTAATTAACATGACTGACTCAAGCTTAATACTTGCCTTGTGAGAATAGCAGCATGGGGCCTGTTAGTGAGTAACCTTCTAATCAAAAGCATTGGTCAAATCATAGGTATATATGTCTTTTACAAGGAAAATGGAGATTACCTGTTAACCTGGAAAATCAACTAAGTGGAAGTATTTAAATAGCTATTTGTTATGGACTGCATGATGTGTCACACAAAATTCATATGTCGAAGTCCTAACTTCCAGTGTGGCTGTATTTGGAGTAAGGAAGTGATTAGTGTCAAACAAGATGATAAGGGTGGGGCCCTTGTGGGCAGGATTAGCAGCCTTATAAGAAGAGACACCTCCAGCCTGGGCAACAAAGTGAGACCCCATCTGTACAAAAAAATTAAATTAGCTGGATGTAGTAGAGCCTAGGAGTTCTAGGCTGCTATGATGCTGTGACCTATCATTGCACCACTGCACTCCAGCCTGGGTGACAGAGCGAGACCCTATCTCTGAAAAGCCAAAAAAAAAAAAAAAAA
Organism: Papio anubis; assembly: GCF_008728515.1. Lineage (NCBI taxonomy): Eukaryota > Metazoa > Chordata > Mammalia > Primates > Cercopithecidae > Papio > Papio anubis. The sequence continues at coordinate 78,819,001 of NC_044981.1, forward strand.
AAAAAAAAAGAGAGAGACACCAGGAAGCTGCTCAATCTCTCTCTGCCAAGTGAGAACACATCTGGAAGGTAGCTATCCACAAACCAGGAAGAAAGGCCTTACCAGAAACCAACCCTGCCAGACTTTGATCTGAAACATCTAGCATACGGAACTGTGAGAAAATGGATTTCTGTCGTATAAACCACCAGTCTATGATATTTTTTATGGCAGCCCAAATAGATTAATAATACACTATCAATTCATAGTTAATATTTAGTACCATGCCACTGGCCCTGAGGAACAGTTAACAGCAAAGTCCAATTGTGTTAATGCAAACTTATTACTATTTCTGAAAAACTGACTTAAAGTGCGTCACCTAAGCTAATGGATCTTGATAAATAGCACATTTCAATTTTTGGGAGGGCTAATACTGAAATGTTTGGTTTTGTTTTGTTTATGTGGGGTCTCACTCTGTTGCCCAGGCTGGAGTGCAGTGGTGCAATCTCAGCTCACTGCAACCTCTGCCTCCCAGGCTCAAGCCATTCTCCCACCTCAGCCTCCGAGTAGTTAGGATTACAGGCATGAGCCATCATGCCCAGCTAAATTTTTGTGTTCTTTGTAGAGGCAGGGTTTCACCATGTTGCCCAGGCTGGTCTTGAACTCATGAACTCAAGCAATCCACCCACCTCCACCTCCCAAAGTGCTCAGATTACAGGTGTGAGCTAAAATGTATTTTTAAGTCTACTTCTAGTAATGAATTATTGACTATAACTACTTAAATCAGCTCCTTGTCTTACCACTAAAAAATAATCACAGATATCTCTTTACAGGTTATAGCTTTCCTCTTGTAATACTATTAATGAGAGGCTCATGGTACTAATATAGCCATACACTAAAATGAGGAAATACAAAACAGGAACAAGATGAAAATGCCTGCTATCTCTTTTCTATACAGCATCCAATTACTTTTTATTAAAAGCCCTTCTGGTGTAAGACACAAGAAGAATAAAGAGATACAAGGTTTAAAAAGAAAGTCATAAAACTGTCATTATTTTCCATGTATATGTTTTTCTACAATAAAATATTCAATGAATCAATAGATAATGGTTCTGCAAATCAATTGTATTCCTAAAAACCAGCAACAAATGGTTCAAAATATAATTTTTGAAGATATGTATTATAGCAATAATGCATATAAGGTATCTAGAAATAAATCTTTAAGACTTTTATAAAGAAAAATAAAAATTTTGAGAGATATTAAAGAAACAAATGCTCATGAATGGGAAGTCTCAACAACATAAAGACATCAGTTCATCCAAAATCCAACAGGCTTTTTTGATAAAAGTTACTGAGTTTATCCTAAAGTTATCCATATAAATGAGCAAAAGGCCAGGAATTGCCAAAATAATTCTGAAGAAGAATAAGGGACTCATTCTTTAAGATATCAGGAATCTTGCATCCTAAAGATACAGTAATTAGAACAATGTGGTTTAAGACAGAGCACGGCTGTCTGAACCTGACCTCTTCTCCTTGAGGAATCTTTTTGCCCTTTACTCTGTGAGTAATAAACTTTATTTCGTATCTATTGGTGCCTATGTGTCATTCCTTCCAACATTCCTATAAATTCTGGGGTGGGGACTGCTAGCGTTCAGCCAGGGACACTAGATGCTCAAATAAAATGATGCTATTCTCCAAACCATAACAATGAAAGATGGGGGAAGAAACATCTTTCAGAAAGTTGCAAACACCATGATGCCATTTATGAAAAATTTTAAAAACATGCAAAATAATATTGTATCTTCATTTATAGATATATACACATTAGAGAAAGTATAAAACCACATGTGAATGAGAAACATCAAATTCAAGACAGTGATTACCTCTGGTGAAAAAGTGAGGGGAACAACAGGATTGGGGCAGTGTACACAGGGGTTTCATATGAGTCCGGAATCCTCCCCTCCCCTTCCCTTCCCTCCTTTTTTCTTTGAGATAGGGTCTCGCTATGTCACCCAGGCTGGAGTGCAGTGGCACAAACACAGCTCACTGCAGCCTTGACCTCCTGGGTTCAAGTGATCCTCCCATCTCAACCTCCTGAGCAGCCGGGACCACAGGTGCCACCATGCTTGGCTAATTTTTAAAGTTTTCTGTAGAGACGAGATCTCCCTATGTTGCCCAGGCTGGTTTGAAACTCCTGGGCTCAAATGATCCTCCTACCTCAACCTCTGAAAGTGCTGGGATTACAGGTGTAAGCCACATGCCCATCCAGGTGTAAGCTTTTCCTATCTTAGGGTCAACTGATTTGGGACCTTAATTACATGTTCAAAATTCATTCATAGCAACACCTAGATTGATGTTTGAATAGTGGAAGAAAGTATATGTACACCAGGACCCAGAAATTTGGAAGGCCAAATTGTGCCTACCACAGACTAGGACTAGGGAGAGTATAGAATAGAAGGTAAATGTTGGGGGAATTATTAAGTGGTGTCTACATATGCCCTAGATGTTTAATGTTAAAGATTAGCTAGTATATCTGGCTCATGATGTTCTGCATGCTTAAAAATTAAGGGAAGAGAACAAAGGTCATGAAAATCTCTATGACCTTGGCAGACTGAAGCTCATTAAGTAATAGTCTAGGTACTGCTAAAGATAGCTACAAGCAGGTCAGAGGAAAACTAGTTTGCTATTGGAACCAGTTATCTGAGTTATCAATGCCATTGAAAGTGATAGGTCAATATAAATCTTATATAAAGACAAATGTAAACATAACTAAACATAAATATAAATAAGCATTTTTAAAAACCAGAATATTTATTAAGTAGAATAAGGCAGAGACCATTTATATTTGTGAGAACTCTATGTTATATCCCGTACATGTATAGACCATGGTTCCTTATTTTCTACGTCTATACAGCAGCTACCCCTATATTGTAACACATGGTAAAAGGAATAAATCGTTAATTGTTTAATGAGTAATACTGATAGCTGGACATCTAAAACCCTCCTCGGTATGGTTCATCTTATCTTTCCAGAATTATCTATTATTTCTTTCCTACTTTTACTTTGTATACCAACAAAACAGAATGGCTCATTTTTCCTTCAAACCTATCACTACACCTTTATCAACGTGTTTACCTCTAATATTCTCCACTTCGTCAGTAGCTATTGTTTCTACTTAGCCTTTAGGGCCCAAATTAAATGCCCCCTCCTTTATAAAGCATTTTAAAAATCTTTCTCGGCTCCCATTGTAAAAAATCTTTCCCACTTGAACTCCCTTAGTATTTTGTTCAAATGTACAGTGCATACCACTTTCTAGCTTATACTACGGTTATCTGTATTCATGACATAGCTCCTCCTACTTGACAAGGTCTTCCTTGAGCAGTAACTCAGACTTTTTAAATTTCAGATTACCTATGGTGCCTGGCAGAATACCCAGCACTAAAAGTGCTTAAAAATTGTGAATCAATCTTTTGAATGACTGTGTCTCTTTGTCTTTATCCTAGTGCCAAAAGCAAGGCAAAATACATCAATATTATTATGGCTAGGGAAAGACCTTAACTACATCAGAGAACTTAGTTACAATTACATTTCAAAGAATTATTTCTCAAAATTCCCCAAAGTTTAGTTTCACCATTGCACTAAGTAAACCCTTGGTTAAGCATAATCTTCACACATGCACAGACTTACATCATACCTGTGTGACACAAGCCAGGATCACATCAATTGCCAAGGGAGGTAAGTTCCTCTAGGAAGCCTGCCCCAAACCTCTCTTCCACTACAGCTTTCCAGAGTTCAATCAATTTACCAGAGGGAGAGAAAGGTATTTCCTTAAGAAATCATTTTTTTAAAAAAGGTGACATGAAACTGATAGAGTATATATTTGTTCTATGATAGAAGTGGCTGACATGACACGTTCCTATAGTTTTCATGAGTTTTGTTGTAAGATTTTATGGAAATACATACTGAATTAAATTTAGACATCATTCATATCTGTTTCACAGGAAGTTTTATGAGCACACAACTTTTCTCTTTAAACACTTGAGTTAAATTCTGGCTTACAAGTTAAAGAGCTTGACAGGACTGATATGTTGTCATTTAACCAATCACTTCAGTGCACTCAGAGATGAATGACGTAGCAACCATAAAAAAGAACAAAACCATGTCCTTTACAGCAACATGGATGCAGCTGGAGGCCATTATCCTAAGTGAATTAACACAGAATCAGAAAATCAAATACTATATGTTTTCACTTATAAGTGGGGGCTAAACATTGGGTACACACAGTCATAAAGATAGAAACCGTAGACACTGGAGACTCCCTAAGAGAGGAGGTATCAAGGAAGGCAATGGTTGAAGAAACACCTGTTAGGTACTCTGTCCACTATTTAGGTGACAGGTTCAATAGAAGCCTAAACCTCGGCATCATGCAATGTATCCATGTAACAAACCTGTGTGTGTACCCTCTGAATCTAAAATTTAAAAGAGAAATTAATGAAGTAATAGAATTAAATTATGTTCTTAACTTCATCACATTTTAATTTATAAATTAAAGGCAACATTCAGGCTGGGCACGGTGGCTCAAGCCTGTAATCCCAGCACTTTGGGAGGCCGAGACGGGCGGATCACGAGGTCAGGAGATCGAGACCATCCTGGCTAACATGGTGAAACCTCGTCTCTACTAAAAAATACAAAAACCTAGCCGGGCGAGGTGGCGGGCGCCTGTAGTCCCAGCTACTCGGGAGGCTGAGGCAGGAGAATGGCGTGAACCCGGGAGGCGGAGCTTGCAGTGAGCTGAGATCTGGCCACTGCACTCCAGAAAGGGCGACAAAGCGAGACTCTGTCTCAACAAAAAAAACAAAACAAAACAAAACAAATAAAGGCAACATTCTCATGGCATAGTCACACACTACATGTGCAGACACATGTGAAGCACACATCCTGAAGAAGGCAGTAAAGGAGGAGCACAGAAATAAAAAACATATGAAGAAATAGAAAGTGAGTACTGAGAGGGTAGACCCAAAACCATATCAGTAATTACATTAAATACAAAAGGATTAAACACTCCAACTAGAAGGCAGATAGTTAGACTAAATTAAAAAAACAAAACCAACGATCTTATAAGACACAAAATTTAAGACTGGGCGCGGTGGTTCCCAGCACTTTGGGAGACTGAGGTGGGCAGATCACTTGAGGCCAGGAGTTTGAGACCAGCCTGGCCAACATGGCAAAATCGTTTCTCTACCAAAAATACAAAAATTAGGCATGGTGGTGTGTGCCTGTAAATTCCAGCTACTCAAGGAGGCTGAGGCATGAGAATCGCTTGAACCTGGGAGGCAGAGGTTGCAGTGAGCTGAGATTGTGCCACTGCACTCCAGCTTGGGCGACAGAGCAAGACTCTGTCTCAAAAAATAAAAAGACAAAAAATTCACATATATGGACACAGAACAGTTGAAGGTAAAATGATGAAAACATAAATACCATATACCATGTAAACACTAATCATAAGAAAGTTGATATGACTACATTGATATCAAATCAGACTTTCAGGCAAAAAAATGTTACTAGATATAAAGGGGTACTTCCTAATGATGAAAGGGTCAATTCAATAGGAAGTCACAAAAATCCTTAACGTATATTTGCCTTAGAGCATATCTTCAAAAAGTAAAAATTGACAAAAATAAAAGGATAAACAGATAAATCCACAATTAGAATTGGAGATTTAAAAACACTTCTTTCTGTAATTGATAGACTAGGCAGACAATATATCAGTAATATTAATAACATAGAAGATATGAACAATACCATTAAACAATCTGATTAATTGAACATTTATAGAGTTTGTAGAATATTATACTCAACAACTACAAAAAAGAAAAAAACACATACTATTTATATGCACATAGATCACTCACCAAAATAGACAATATTCTGGGCTATAAAGCCAGTCTCAATAAATTTCAAAGGACTGAAGTCATACAGAATATATTTTCTTACCACAATGGAATTCAATTAGAAATCAAAAGCAAAAGGTATGTTCAGAAATTAAGAAATACATTTCTAAATTATCTATTGGTCAAAGAAGAAATCACAAGAAAAATTAGAAAGTATTTTGAATTGCACAAAAATACAAATTAGTTCTGTGAGATACAACCAAAGCAATACTTAGTAGAAAATGTGTATTAGATGCATATATTGGAAAGGATGAAAGTTTTCAAATCAGTGATCTAAGCTTCCACTTCAAGGAGCTAGAAAAGAAAATTCTAAAAAAAGTGTGGAAGATCTATAAGCTAAAAGTAATCAAACATTGCTCAAAAAATTAAATATCTGGTCGGGTGCGGTGGCTCATGCCTGTAATCCCAGAGTTTTGGGAGCCTGAGGCAGGCGAATCACTTGAGCCCAGGAATTTGAGACCAGCTGGAGCAACATAGTGAGACCTCTTCTCTAGCAAAAATAAAAACAATTAGCTGGGCATGGTGGCGCACCTGTAGTCCCAGCTACTCAGGAGGCTTGAGCACAGGGGAATTGGGGCGGCAGTGAGCCAGTGTTTGTGCCACTGCACTACAGCCTGGACAACAGAGGAGACTCAAAAAAAAAAAAAAAAAAAAAAAAAAAATTAAAGACCTAAATACGTGTAGAGATAAACCACTTGTGTGGTGTTTTTGAGATATCATTTCCCCCTAAATTGATCTATAGATTTAACAGAATCCCAATCAAAATCCCAGCAGGCTTAATTATTTGTGTGTAGAAACTGATAATATGAATCTGTAGTTCATATGAAAATGCAAAGGACCTACACTAGCCAAAACAATCCTAAAGAAAAAAACAAAAACAAAAACCCAACACTAAGCTAGAAGACCTACTTAAACAGATTTAAAACTTGCTATAATGGTTAGGCAATTAAGACAGTGTGGCATTGGCATAAAGATAGATAAATAGATCAATAGAACTGAAGAAAGAGTCCAGAAAATAGCCCATGGATATTTGGTCACTTGCTTTACAACAGAGACAATAATTTATATCCAAGAAAAAAAAAAGATGGTCTTATCAATGGATGGTGCTAGAGCAACTAGATATTTGTACATACAAGAAATAAAATTTGACCCTTATCTCACATCCATGCACTAAGTCAATTCTGGGTAGATCAAATATACACTTGAAAGCTTAAAGTGCCTTGAAATAGCGAAAGGATTTTTTTAACAGGACACAAATAGCACTAACCATAACATTTTTTAATTGATAAGTTGGTCTTCATCAAAATTTTAAAATTTGCTCATCAAAAGGTACTATTTAGGAAGAGAAAGGAACTCCATAGTCTAGAATGAGGGTGTTCAATCTTTTGGCTTCCCTGGGTCACATTGGAAGAAGAAGAATTTTCTTGGACCATACATAAAATACACTAACACTAACGATAGCTGATAAGCTAAAGAAAGAAATTGCAAAAAAACTCAATGTTTTAAGAAAGTTTATGAATTTGTGTCGGTTTGAATTCAAAGCCATCCTAGGTTGTGTGTGGCCCATGGGCTGTGGGTTGGACAAGCCTGGCCTAGAAGAACATACTTGAAATACATATATCTGACACAGGACTTGTATTCAGAATATTATATATTTTAGATAACTATGTAAAAGTTTACAAGTTGTATTTTTAGGATTTGTATATATAATTGTTGATAAATTATACCTTAGTAACTTTTACATACATGTGATATATTTTTAAAAATCTATGTATTATAGATTAGGCCCTTACAACTCAATAATAAGGCAAGCAACCCAGCCTGGGCAATATGGTGAAACCCCATCTCTACTACAAATACAAAAATTAGCCTGGCATAGTGGCGCATACCTGTAGTCCCAGCTACTCAAGTGGCTGAGGTGGGAGGATGGCTTGAGCCGAGGTTTAGGTGTTGGGAGGGTTGGGGTGGGCAGAGGTTGCAGTGAGCTGAATTTGCCCCATCGTCAAAAAAACAAAACAAAACAAAACAAAAAAACAAGAAGAAAAAGAAAGAAAAAAGAAACAAATCAAATGGAAAAATATTTAACAAGAGTGATTACAATACATAATAATTCAACCAATTTCACAGAATCGACACCATACCAGAGTGACCAACTATCACAGTTTACTCAAGACTGAGGTTTTTCTTCGAATGGGGACTTGAGTGCTAAAACTGGGACAGTCCTTAGCAAACCAAGATGATTAATCACTTATTAAAATAGAAACCCATAAATATTTCAGTACGTATCTGTAAAAGAACTCTTGTTTTCACACAAATCACTATACCATTATAGCAGCCCAAATTAACAATAATTATTTAATATCCACAGTATTATATCCACTGAATAGCATCAACATCCAGTGGCTGTTAAATTTCTGTGTTATAAATGTTGTATTTTTATAAGTTGTTTCAATCAGAATCTGAATAAGATATAAATATATTGTAATTGGTGAATATGTCCTTTTATAATCAGTAGGTTCCCTTCCATATTTTTATATTTTCCTTGCAATTTATTTTTAAGAACAATGAGTTGTATTAAGGAAATTTCTACAGTTCGGATTTTGACAATTGCTTATCTGCAGTTTAGTTTAACGTATTCCTCTAGCTCCTATATATGCTGTCAATTGATGGTTGGATTTTGAGGTTTAATCACATTCAGGTTCAATTATATTAGTATGACTATCTCATTTATGAAAATATTCACTGTGTTTTTTATTTTAGTTATAATCTCATCTTGAAAAATTTTATTTAGTTCTTTTTTCAGATCTGTTTGGTCTTTTAGAAATGAATCTCTTGACCTTTACACATATTTTCAATACCTTCTTTTATTGCTTTAAACTGTTTAAGCAGACTTATTTAAAATATTATGTCTATGGAATCCACCCAAATGCCTATCAATGGTAGACTGGATAAAGAAGATGTGGTACATATACACCATGGAATACTATGCAGCCATAAATAGGAACGAGATCATATCCTTTGCAGGGACATGAATGGAGCTGGAAGCCATTATCCTCTGCAAACTAACACAGGAACAGAAAACCAAACATGGCATGTTCTCACTTATAGGGGAGAGCTGAACGATGAGGTCACATAGACACAGGATGGAGAACAACATGCACTGGGGCCTTTTCAGGGGACTGGGGGGCAACGGGAGGGAGAGCATCAGGATAAATAGCTAAGGCATGCTGGGCTTAATACCTAGGTGATGGGTTGACAGGTGTGGCAAGCCACCATGGCACACATTTACTTATGTGACAAACCTACACATCCTGTATATGTGCCCTGGAACGTTAAATAAAATTAAATTAAAAAAATAAAATATGTCTAATAATTCAAATATGTGCAGTTTCTGTGCATCTTACTCTCTTGGATCTTGCTTATGTGTCTTGTTTCCTGGGAGCTTATATTCCTTGGAAATTTTTCTGAAGGAATTATTTTAGGTCTGTCTTAAAGGTATTTCAAGATAAATACAGTAAATAGACCTAGAACTCCAATTTCTTGAGGCACAAGCCATTGATCCAGAGGAGTGGCCCCTGGAGCAGAGTAAAGCAGGTGACAGACGTCAAAGGTCACTACTACACTCATTGGAAACTAATCACTGGCCGGGTATGGTGCCTCACGCCTATAATCCCGGCACTTTGAGAAGCCAAGGCAGGTGGATTGCTTGAAGTCAGGAGTTTGAGACCAGCCTGGCCAATATGGTGAAACCCTGTCTTGACTAAAAATACAAAAATTAGTCGGGCGTGGTGATGGGCGCCTGTAGTCCCAGCTACAGAGGAGGCTGAGGCATGAGAATCGCTCAAACCCGGGTAGGCGGAAGTTGCAGTGAGCTGAGATTGCACCACTGCACTCCAGCCTGGATGACAGAGTGAGACTCTGTCTCAAAAAAAAAAAAAAAAAAAAAAAAGAAAAAAAAAAGAAAAGAAAAGAAAAGAGAAGCTGATCACTGCCTACACTGACTCCCAGGAGAGAAACAGCCCCTGAGACCTCTAATGTCAGTCTCTCTACCACGGTATGTTATGCCTTCCTGTTCTTTTCCCATTATGCCCCGAAGCTCTGACAGAACCTCCTACAAGATGAAAAGGTAAGCAGAGGCCAAGGAATGGCTATCGAGGAGAGAGAGTGATGTGCAAAAGCAATCTTGGAAGATTATTGGATTTGCTTCAAAATGATACTGGGCTAGGAGAAAGTGGATGGAAAAAATAGGTGAAAAAACACAGTTGTTGAAGTTGGCCAGTGGGAATATGGGCGTTCATGATATTCTACTGTCTACTTTTGCATATGTTTGAAAATCATACTGAATAAAATTTTTAAAAATATCTTCAGTAGATGGGTTTAACCATAAATGACACAAAATAAACGGGAAGATATTGTGGAGGAAAAATAAACAGAATATAGTAGAGAGAGGGAAATAAAGGAAGTCCAGAGAGTAGAACAGGTATTAAAAGTGGGAGCAGAGGACCAAGGATAAAAACAGGGAGAACTGGAAGGAACATGGTCAGGGAAGGGGACAGTAAAGGTCAGTGGCCCTTGAATGTCCCTAGAAGAGATGGTATATGTTTTTGGGGTTTGTTTGTACAGAAACTCAGTATGAACAAATTCAGATTCCTTCCTGAATTATCCCTAAAGAAAGGGAAATATATTATTTGGGGCATATATAACTTTGGGCATATATGGTTCCCTGGCAACCACCATCACCTCCAGCAAGTCCTAGGTTGCAGGAAGGCTTGCCCCATCTTAGTGAAGGCAACTACTTGTGAAGTGGATCTGGACAACTCTGACTTCTTTCCCTACTTTCAACTCCTCTGTCTGACTAATAGCACATGGAAAAACAATTAAATATGCAATATTTTTAGATGTCCCAGGTGAATATCACTTTTCTTTGAAAAGTGAACCAACCTTTGCTATCACCATTATGTCACAAATATGCTATGATTTCAGCTGATTTGGGCAAGTCTGTGAAATTTTAATAAGACTTCAAAATATCAATAACACCAACCTGGGCAACATAACAAGATCCTGTCTCTACAAAGAATAATAAAATTAAAAGAAAAAGCTGGGTATGGTGGTGCTCACCTGGAGTCCCAGCCTCTTGGGCAGCTAAGGTGAGAGGATCGCTTGAGCCCAGGAGTTAAAGGTTGCAATGAGCTATAATTGTGCTACTGCACTCTAGCCTGAACAACAAAAGCAAGGCCTCATCTCTAAAAAAGAAAATAAATAAAATATCAACAGTAAGAGAAAAATATTTTCCAGAAAATATGAAAGAAAACTGCATAATGTAGGTGTTATATTAAAAGTACACATAAATTGGCAAGAAAAAACTGGCACTTGTCTATGATAAGAACATTATTTTAAAAAATTTTAATCAGGCATGGTGGCACATGCCTATAGTCTCAGCTGCTCAGGAGTCTGAGGCAGGAGGATCACAAGTACCCAGGAGTTTGAGGCTGCTGTGAGCTGTGATTATACCACTGCACTCAGCCGGATAGCAGAGTGAGACCTTGCCTCAAAAAAATTTTTTTTGATAGACTTTATTTTTAGAGTAGTTTTAGGATTACAAAATAATTGCAGAGAAAGTACCCCGCTCCCCGCCCATGACACAAACATTTACCTCTTATTAACATTCTGCATCAGTGTGACACATTTGCTAAAATTGGTGAACCAATATTTATATGTTATTATACACTAAAATCTACAGTTTCCATTAGGGCTCACTCTGTGTTGTAGTTTCATGGGTTTCAACAAATGCATAAGGCCATGTAGCTACCACTATAGTATCATATAGAATAGTTTCATCACCTGGAAAATTGGTTAGCCATAAGTAGAAAGCTGAAACAGGATCCTTTCCTTACTCATTATATGAAAATTAATTCAAGACGGATTAGAGACTTAAATGTTAGACCTAAAACCATAAAAACCTTAGAAGAAAACCTGGGCAATACCATTCAGGACATAGGCATGGGCAAGGACTTCATGTCTAAAACACCAAAAGCAATGGCAACAAAAGCCAAAATTGACAAATGGGATCTAATTAAACTAAAGAGCTTCTGTACAGCAAAAAGAAGCTACCATCAGAGTGAACAGGCAACCTACAGAATGGGAGAAAATCTTTGCAATCTACTCATCTGACAAAGGGCTAATATCCAGAACCTACAAAGAACTCAAACAAATTTACAAAAAAAAACCAAACAATCCTATCAAAAAGTGGGCAAAGGATATGAACAGACACTTCTCAAAAGAAGACATTCATACAGCCAACAGACACATGAAAAAATGCTCATCATCACTCGCCATCAGAGAAATGCAAATCAAAACCACAGTGAGATACCATCTCACACCAGTTATAAATGCAATCATTAAAAAATCAGGAAACAACAGGTGCTGGAGAGGATGTGGTGAAATAGGAACTTTTACACTATTGGTGGGACTGTAAACTAGTTCAACCATTGTGGAAAACAGTGTGGTGATTCCTCAAGGATCTAGAACTAGAAATACCATTTGATCCAACCATCCCATTACTAGGGATATACCCAAAGGATTATAAGTCATGCTGCTATCAAAACACATGCACATGTATGTTTATTGCGGCACTATTCACAATAGCAAAGACTTGGAATCAACCCAAACGTCCATCAGTGACAGACTGGATTAAGAAAATGTGGCACATATACACCATGGAATACTATGCAGCCATAAAAAAGGATGAGTTTGTGTCCTTTGTAGGGACATGGATGCAGCTGGAAACCATCATTCTCAGCAAACTATCACAAGAACAGAAAACCAAACACCGCATATTCTCACTCATAGGTGGGAATTGAACAATGAGATCACTTGGACACAGGAAGGGGAACATCACACACCGGGACCTGTTGTGGGGAGGGGGCAAGGGAGAGGGATAGCATTAGGAGACACACCTAATGTAAATGACAAGTTAATGGGTGCAGCACACCAACATGGCACATGTATACATATGTAGCAAACTTGCACGTTGTGTACATGTACCCTAGAACTTAAATAAAAACAAAAAAGAATAGTTTCATCACCCTAAAAGTGCCTTGTGCTCTACCTACTCATCTTCTCTCTCTTCCCTGAACTCCCAATAACTACTCATCTTTTAAATTGTCTCTATAGTTTTGCCTTTTCCAAAATGTCAGATAGTTGGAATCATATTGTGTATTAGTCTACGCAGGCTGTCACAAGATACCACTGAGTGAGCGGTTAAACAACAGAAATTTATTTGTTCACAGTTCTGGAGACTAGAAATCCAAGATCAAGGTGCTATTGGGGTTGGTTTCTTCTGAGACTGCTCTTCCTGACTGTCCCTGCATGTTCATGCTCTGTGCACATACACAAAGAGAGAGAACTCTGGTGTCTCTTACTCTTCTTATAGGAATACCAGTCCTCTTGACTTAAGGTCCCACCCCTAAGACCTCATTTAACCTTAATTACCTCTCTAAAGGCCCTATCTACAAATAGAGTTAGGTTGTGGGTTAGGGTTTCAACATGAATTTCAAGAATACATAATTCAATCCATAACACTCTACCCTCTATCCCCCTAAAATTCATGTCCTTTGTACATGCAAGATGCATTCACTCCATCCCACAGCCCCAAAAGTCTTAACTCAGCCTAAATATTATCTGAATCAGGTATCTTAAGTATGAATCACCTGAAGGCAAAATTCCTCTCCAGCTATGAACCTATAAAACCACATAAATTATGTGCTTACAAAATACAATGGTGGGGCTGGGCATGGTGGCTCATGCCTGTAATACCAGCATTTTGGGAGGCCAAGGCTGGTGGATCACCTGAGGTCAGGAGTTCGAGACCAACCTGACCAATATGGTGAAACCCTGTCTCTACTAAAATACAAAAATTAGTGAACAGGGTGGCATGCACTTGTAGTCCTGGCTACTTGGGAGGCTGAGACAGGAGAATTGCTTCAACTCAGGAAGCAGAGGTTGCAGTGAGCTGAGATTGCGCCACTGCACTCGAACCTGGGTGAGAGAGTGAGACTCTCTCTCAAAAACAAAAACCCAGAAACCTAAAAACAAAATGCAATGGTAGGACAGGCATGGGATACACATTCTCATTCAGAAAGGGAGAAATTAGGCCAGGCTTGGTGGCTCATGCCTGTAATCCTAGCACTTTGGGAGGCTGAGGTGGGCGGATCACCTGAGGTCAGGAGTTTGAGACCAGCCTGGCCAACATGACGAAACCCCATCTGTCTCTACTAAAAATACAAAAATTAGCTAGGCGTGGTGGCGCATGCCTGTAATCCCAGCTACTTGGGAGGCTGAGGCAGGAGAATTGCTTGAACCCGGGAGGCAGAGGTTGCAATGAGCAGAGATTGTGTCACTGTATTCCAGCCTGGGCGACATAGCAAAACTACATCTAAAAAAAAAGGCAGGGGAGAAATTGGAAAGAAGAGGGGGTGATAGTCCCCAGGCAAGTCCAAAACTTAGCAAGTCAAATTCCATTAGGTCTTAAGGCTCAAGAATAATCTTCTTGGCTGGGCGTGGTAACTCACGCCTGTAATCCCAGCACTTTGGGAGGCCAAGGCAGGCAAATCACCTGAGCTCGGGAGTTCAAAACCAGCGTGACCAACATGGAGAAACCCCATCTCTAATAAAAATTACAAAATTAGCCGGGTGTCGGAGCGCATGCCTGTAATCCCAGCTACTCAGGAGACTGAGGCAGGAGAATCTCTTGAACCCAGGAGGCGGAGGTTGCGGTGAGCCGAGATCTTGCTATTGTACTCCAGCCTGGACACCAGAGCGCAACTCTCTCTCTCTCTCTCTCTCTCTCACACACACACACACACATACACACACACACACACACACACACACAAGAATAATCCTTTTTGGCCTTAAGGCTCAAGAATAATCCTCGTTGGCCTTTTGTGTCCACTGGGGTGGCAGCAACACCCCTATAGCCCTAGGTAGTGGCCCTTCCACCTTGGCTTTTGGTGGAGGCCCCAGCCATACAGCTCTTTGCTATGGTCTTGCCCCTGAGGCACTGGATGGGAGTAGCCTGGTCTGCTGAAACCATGAAGGGGAACCTCCGCTCTGAAACCGAGGAAGAAACAGCCTTGCTTCCTGGACTGGAGGAGGGAGTGGCAAACCTGAATTGCTCTCAGAGTCATTTTTCTTTATCTCTGAAGGATAAAGCATTTTTACAGTCAAATAGCTCTATTATCTAATCCTGCAGAATCCCAGACATCCAAAAGCCTTCCTTTATTCCATTGTGTTCCTGTTTCTTTGGTGCAAACTGGCAGTGTCTCTGCGGGTATAATCCCCTCTCTATTGTGGTGCTGCTGAGATGACTGATTAGCTCTATGAGTAATCTCCTTATGGACTGATTGTCCCACCACGCCCTTGGTATTCTCTCCAGAACATGCTTCTCATTTTTTTGGAAATATGGATAGGTTAAGAATTTTCCAAATCATCAGTTTCTGGTTCCTTTTTGCTTAACAGTTCTTTCAATGTATTTCACCTCTTGCATTTTATTATAAGCAGTAAGGAGAAGCCAGGTTGCACCTGCAAGATCTTGCCTAAATATCTCCTCAGCTAAATTTCCAATTTCATTGCTCATAAGTTCTACCTTTCACAAAACACTAAACACAATGCAATCAAGTTCCCTGCCACTTTATAACAAAGTTTGCCTTTCTTCTAGTTTCCAACAGCCTGTTCCTTGTTTCAATCTGATACCTCACCAGAAGCACCTTTAACACCTATATTCCTAACAAAGGTCCCTTCAAGGCAATCTAGGCTCTCTCTAACATGCATCTCAAAATTCTTGTAGCCTCTACCCATTACCCAGTTCCAAGGACACTTACACATTTTTAGGTATTTGTTACAGCAGCATCTCACTTCTCAGTATTTAAAATCTGTCATCTGCTTGGGCTGCCATAACAAAATACTGCACACTGGGTGGCTTAAAAAAAGAAATTTATTTTCTCACAGCTCTGGAGGCTAGAAATCCAAGATATAGGCTCTATCAGGGTTGGTTTCTGGTGAGGCCTCTCTTCCTGGCTTGTACATGGCTGCCTTCTTGCTGTGTCCTCACATGGCCTCTTCTCTGCAGAGAGAGTGGGAGAGAGAGGTGGGAGAGGGAGAGGAAGGAAAATGGGGGAAGAGGAAGGAAAATGGGGGAAGAGGAAAGAAAATGGGGGGAGAGAAAGCAGGGGAGAGGAGGAGCTCTCCTATCTCTCTTTTTTGTTTTTTGAGATAGGGTCTTGCTCTGTCACCCAGGCTGAGTGCAGTGGTGTAATCATAGTTCATTGAGTCACAATCTCCTGAGCTCAAGCAATCTTCCCACCTCAACTTCCTGAGTACCTGGGACTACAGGCACATGACAACATGCCTGGCTAATTTTTTAAAATTGTATCTTTTGTAGAGATGGGGTCTTACTATGTTGCCCAGGCTGGTTTTGAGCTGCTAGGCTCAAGTGAGCCTCCTGCCTTGTCCTCCCAAAGTGCTGGGATTACAGGCATGAGCCACTGCCCTGGCCCCTTTGTCTTCTTGAAAGGACAACAGTTTCATTGGACCACACTGTCACCTAATCTAACTTTACCTCGTAAAAGTCCTGTCTCCAAATACAGTAGTCACATTGTGAGTTAAGGCTTCAACATATAAATTTGGGAAGACACAATTCAGTCTATAACATACTATGTGTAGCCTTTCAAACTGGTTTCTTTCACAAAGCAAAATGCACTTAAGATTTCTTCATGTCTTGTCATGGCTTGACAGCTCATTTCTTTTTTTTTTTTTTTTTTTGAGATGAAGTCTCACTGTGTTGCCCAGGCTGGAGTGCAGTGGCACAATCTTGGCTCACTGCAACCTCGGCCTCCCGGGTTCAAGCGATTTTCCTGCCTTAGCGTCCTGAGTAGCTGGAACTACAGGTGCACACCACCACGCCTGGCTAATTTCTGTATTTTTAGTAGAGACAGGTTTTCACCATGTTGGCCAGACTAGTCTTGAATGCCTGACCTCAGGTGATCCACCCACCTCAGCCTCTCAAAGTGATGGCATTACAGGCATGACACTGCGCCCAGCTGCTCATTTCTTTTTATCACTGAATAATGTGCTATTGTATAGGTATATCTGTGTGTTTATCCATTCATCAATTTGAGGATATCTGGATTGCTTTAAATTTTTACCAATTATGAATAAAGTAGCTATAAACATTCTTGTGCAGGTTTTTGTGTGGATGTACATTTTCAACTCTTTGGGGTAAATACGTTTTCCATCCATATGTATTAGTTGATTTTTGAGCGTTGAATGAGCCTATATACCTAGAATTAGTCCTGCTTGGTTGTGATGAAGTATAGATCTGCATTTTACTTTGATTTTTTTTTTTTTTTTTTTTTAAAACAGTCTCTTTTTTTTTCCCCGGCTGGGGGGGGGTGGCGTGGTCTCGGCTCCCTGCAACCTCCCCCTCCCGGTTCAAGCAATTCTCTGCCTCAGCCCCCCGGGTAGCTGGGATTACAGGCGCCCGCCACAACACCTGGCTAATTTTTTTTTTTTTTTTTTTTTTTGTATTTTTAGTAGAGATGGGGGTTTCACCATCTTGGCCAGGCTGGTCTTGAACTTCCGACCTCATGATCCACCTGCCTCGGCCTCCCAAAGTGCTGGGATTACAGGCATGAATCACTGTGCCTGGCCTGAAGGGTATTTTCAAAATAACATGGATAAAAGAATGTATGTTTGAGAGATTTTGTAATAAAATGTTGGAAAAATTAGAACTCTATATAGATTAAGACTGTAAAGCCAGAGACAAATATAAAAACAAAAGTGATTTGATTTGTAGTCATTTTGTTATTGTGAGTACTTTTTTCTTTCTTCAATTTAGAGCACTGAGTATTTCTAAAACTTTTTTTAAAAAACACATCAGTGAGACCAGGCACAGTGTCTCATGCCTGAATTTCAGCACTTTGGGAGGCTGAGGTAGGGGGATTATTTGAGGCCAGGGTTTGATACCAACCTGAGCTATATAGCGAGACCTCATCTCTACACAAACTAAAAAGTTAGCCAGGCATGGTGGTGCCTGCTTGTGGTCCCAGCTACTTGGGAGGCTGAGGTGGGAGGATTGCTCGAGCCCGGGAAGTCAAGATTGTAGTGAGCCATGATTGTACCACTGCTCTACAACTGGGGTGACAGAGCAAGACGCTGTCTTTAAAAAAAAAAACAAACAAACTGGTAAATCCCACTGAATTTTTAAAAAAGTGCTTATAATTCTCTGCAAATGTGTTTCTATTTTAAAACTCACTTTCTGGTTAAGAGCCTAAAGCTCAAAATTCCATCCAATATAACTGTTTTTCACTAACATCAGAAATTCTCCTTCTCTGAACCCTATTGCTTTTTCTTTCTTATTTACTTAAAAAAATCTAGTTAAATACATAATTAATTCAATTTTCCCCTAATGTTCTAATTTTTTATGAACACACTTGGCATTATAGGGAAAAAGTGTCTGCCACTCGCCCTGTCTGTTCATCACCATGTGAATTTGGCAAATGATTCCTCCTCTGATCTTGAAGTTCTGTAAATATAAGCTATAGGTTTCTGTATTTGCATTATTCTTTTACCGCAACTCCAGAAAACATTTTTTATGAGAAAAAAGGGTTACATTTCCTATTACAGATGTTTTTAATAAGAAAATTTCACAATCAGATATCTACATCCAGAAATACCAAAGGAAATGTTTATTGTGGCATTTTTCTCAGTTTCAATTATTTTCAACATCATTTAAGGATAATTTGACTTTTCAAAGGAGTAAGTTTAATTATTTGCTATGCTCAAGTTATTGTGCTACTATGGGAAATGTAAAAATGAAATAAATAAGGCCTTGTTGATATAGTTTGGCTGTCTCCCCACCTAAATCTCATCTTGAATTGTAGTTTCCATAATTCCCACGTGTTGTAGGAGGGACCAGGTGGCAGATAATTGAATCATAGGGGTGGCTACCCCCCTACTGTTCTTCTGGTAGTGAAGAAGTCTCATGAGACCTGATGTTTTCATAAGGGGTTTCCCCTTTCCTTGGTTTTTATTCTCTCTCTTGCCTGCTGCCATGTAAGATGTACCTTTCACCTTCTGCCATGATTGTGAGACCTCCCCAGCCATGTGGAACTGTGAGTCCACTAAACCTCTTTTTCTTTATAAATTACCCAGTGTCTTTATCAGGTATGTCTTTATCAGCATCATGAAAATGGACTAATACACCTGTCCTCATAGTGCAGATTTTCCAACTTTTCAAACATCACCTATGATGGCTGTAAGAGCAATACCAGCAGAGGAAGGAGGGAGGTTAGTTGAACTGACTTTGTGGAGAAGAGAACATTTGAGCTTAGATGCAAAGCAGCTTTAGGGGAAAGGTTTCTTAGTAAGGGCTCTGCAAAGAAAATGAACTAATAGGATGTAGATACAGGATAGAGAAATTTATTTTTAGGAATTGACTTATGCAGTTGTGGAGGCTGGCAAGTCCAAAATCGGCAGGCTAGGCCAGCAGGCTGGAGACTCAGGGAAGAGTAGCAGCTTAAGTCCAAAGGCAGTCTGCTGGCAGAATTTCTTCTTACTTACAGAAGGTCATCCTTTTTTCTATTAAGTTCTCCAACAGATTTGATGAGGCCCACCCATATCAGGAAGGGTTACCTGCTTTACTCAGAGTCTGCTGATTTAAATGTTAACTCCATATAAAAAGTACCTTCACAGGAATATCTAGAATAATGTTTGACCAAATAGCTGGGTACTATGGCCTAGCCAAATTGACACAAAAAATTAACCATTGCAGTGGGATAAGCATGTTCTCAGGCTTAGGGAAGAATTGAAGCTTTGTAATAGGGATAATTTGCAATGGGGACAATTCATGAAGCAACGCCAGAGGGAAAGGAGAGGGGGACAATCAAGGTCACACAGAGAGGGGATGGGCTTAAAAAGAAGGGTGGTAAAGGATGGCTTGGGTGCCAGAATAATTGTGAGAAGAAGGCAGAAATGCTTATTCACATCAGATAGCTTTGATCTCTCAGGGAAAAATGGGGTATTTGATGGAGGGAAGGGCTGGGAGCCAGTGGCAGCTACAAGCACATCTTGGGGACAAGGATGGTGTTGGAGAATATGGAAAAGTATTAGGAAGGAATAGCACTCAGGCACTCAGAATAAAATTTGTTTTAAGAAGTGTTGACCCTAAGTTGGCTTTCTCACCCTCTTCTCTTTTTTTTTTTCCCAGCATGATTTCTAAAAGAAGTGTGGAATTATAGCAACTGGAATTTGAATCCCAGAAACTCACTCACTTACCTACTATGTGACCTTGGGAAAATTACCTAAACTCTTATAGCCTCTGTTATGAAGAGTTATTAAAATGACCTGTGTAAAAGTGTCTGGGATAGTGAGTGGTACTCAACCAGAGGCGATTTTACCTCTCAAGGGATAGTTGGTGATGTCTGGAGACATTTTTTATTGTAAACAGCTGGACAGTGAGGCATGGTGCAAAGATGTGCTATTGGTATCTAGCATGTAGAGGCAAGGGATGCTGCTAAGCATCCTACACTGCACAGGACAGCCACTTACAATAAAAAATTATGCAGAATTGGCATTATCCAACATGCCAATGACTCAGGCATTATACACAGTAAATGTTGAGTACTGTCTACTAATCATGGTAAACCAAATTGAACAGAATTTTTCCCATAAGTGACCACATCTGAAGGTTTGTTTTCTACAGTGTTGAAAATGCTCTTCCTTTTGAAGAAGGTTAAAGCGTAGAGACACACACAAAAAGCAAACTCTATTCAGAAACTCTTACACAAATAAAATATTCCATTCAATTCAAGAAATACCCAAAGTCCAGCTCTCTGATATTTGTTTTGAAAAGCTTTGGGCTAAGACAGACTTGAGATTTAATGTACTGTGCTCCATGAGCCAGACTTTGAGGGGAACTTTCAAGTGATTTGGATTTACATTTGTAAATGCATTTATACATTTTCCCAATATTGGTGATATATTTAGAAATAAAACAGAGAACTCAGCAAATCAAATGATTCTGTTTTATCTAGTCCTATGTGGAATTGCTTGGCTAGGAATAAAATACTCTAGGCAATTTCAGTGCCAACATAGTACAGCTTTATCTGAAATGTCTTAGTATCTCTTTCTCAGAAGTACAGATACTAAACAAATATGCAAATATAAGGTGATTTTAGTTCCGTTGAAGTGATTTGACCATATTTGTGTCAAAAGTTCAAGTAGTTTCCATCATATTTGTGGGGCAGGGAGGGAGCAGCGACTCTGTAAATACATTAGCTAGTTAGCTAGCTCTTAGTAATGCTATCACATCTAAACCCTGCATTTATTTAATCCTTTCCTTTATGTTTTGGGCAAAACTTGCTAGACAAACCAACAAACAAAAACAAAAAAAATTTACAGAAACATACAAAAATAAGGGCTTCTATTCGTCAAATTAAATGTGGCTAGGAGGTTTGAAAACATATTTTGAATTTGATGGTTAAGTTTTAAACTACGAAGTGAGATCAGCTAAAATTGGATGAGGAAAAAACTGTGTGAGCCCTGCTGCTTGCTCACTGGACAGCAGGCCACAATTCATTCCCAGGCCTCAAGTAACTGATCAAAGTTGAGAGAAAAGGGGAAGAGACCATTATCCCCCGAACTGAACCGAGAAGTTCCAGTGGATGTTAGGGAGGGACTATAGGCCATGGCTGAAATCATCAATCATGTCACCTTTGTGACACCATGAGCAGGGGTAGAGAGTGATTTTGAAAAGTAGCTGCCATTTATTGAGAGCCTACTATGGGCTCTCATAGTAAGAGTTATAATACTTTAGATATTCTTTTATTTGATCCTGACAACACCTTTCAGGGTTGAGATTACCACTCCAATTTTTCCAATAAGAAAAATCAAGCGGAGGGAGATTAAGCACATTGCCCCAGTTCACCCAACTGGTAAATACCTGAAGCAGGATCTAGACCTAATGTGCGAGGAATGTTGAAATGGCTGAAAAAAAGTATACCTTGATTTGTGTTTGTCTATATTAAAATAGATTTATTGTGGCTTAAAAAAATGAATAAGCTTATTTTTTTCTTTTTGAGACAGCGTCTTGCTCTGGGCTGGAGTGCAGTAGTGCGATCCTAGCTCTCTGCAGCATGAAACTTCCCAGCTATAGCAATCCTCCTACCTCAGCCTCCTGAGTAGCTGGGACTACACAACATGCCACCATGCTCAGCTAATGTTTTATTATTTGCAGAGACAAGGGTTCATTTTGTTGCCCAAGCTATTGCCTCGAACTCCTAGGCTCAAGTGATCTTTCCACCTCAGCCTCCCAAAGTGCCAGGATTACATGTGTGAGCCACTGCACCTGACCCTAAACTTAATTTTAAAGAGCCTCTTTAGGTTCACATATTGTAGGGGTTTTATGCCAATTTTATAAATAATCTATAATAATATAAGAAAATTAAAATAAGTTGGAGTCCCTCAAGCTCCATATGACAACCTCATGCATCTTTTTTATGGTTATATACACACATGCAGTTTGATAAAACAGAGTCATATACATTCTTTGAAAGCTCAAAATGACATTTTTTAATACAGATGTTTTGCTTCCTCCTTAGTTCTTTCCTTCTCCGCTTACCCCCACATTCTAAAATACAGTATATTTTCTATACCTTCTCCTTTATTCACATAATCATAATCACACATATGCATTTATGTATACATATCTACATATAGATACATATGTAAGTTCTTTGGTTGTTGCTTTTCTATAAATGGGAACATCTTATATATGTTCCTCGGTGCATTTTACTTAACTACACTGAGGAAATCCCTACAATGCAGCTGGTTTGGTTCTGATTTATTCTTGACAATAGCAACATAATATCCCAGAGTATGGATATACCATAGTGTATTCAACTATTTTCCCTTTATGGGCATTCACTTTATTTCTTCTTTTCTGCTATTATACAAAAATGATTGCAATAAGTATCTCTGTACATAGCCTTAATTTATTTTGAGCCCTGAAATCCTCCCTTTCCCTAATTCCTTATGTTCAGTCACCAGCTCACTCAATTTGAACCCTGACACATCTCTGGAATCTGTTCTCTCCCCAACTCCACCTCCATGGCTACTGCCTGGTTTGAAGCTTCATAATATCTAGCTTGAACTATTTTAACAGTCTCTTAGCTGTTCTTTCTACTCCAAGTTTTAAAACTTTCTCTCTCCCAACAATTCTTCTGCTTCCAGGATTCCCTTTTTGATATGCAAACGATCCTTATCTTTTCTGGTAACCTCGCATGTAGTTTGTGCAGTTGGCTAGGAGTAAGAGAAACAATCACGCATTGGAGATGGCGAATGGAAACCAATACTCTGACAGCATATGGAGGCAACAACAAGGAGTGGTGACACCTGCCGACCTCAAGCGGGCCTGTTTCATTTGAATTGTTAGCTCCTACTTAGCTTCAGCTGACTACTGCCATGAGGGAATGTGGACCAGACTTGCCTGATGGTCTAATTTTTCTCTCACACACCAAAAAACTAGAAATCAAATTTTTAATGAAATCTTCAAATTTTCTGGCCACACCAAAACATCTGCAATCTGAAATGTTTGTCCTTAAAGACAAAATGTGGCTCAGCCTGTGAGTTATTCCCATCTCTCATTGTTCTTCTCATCTATCATCTCTTCATTGATGATTTTTTTTTTCATGATCTGTGGTTTTCTTTTTAATTATCTTTAGTCTTGCAATCACACATAATTTTAAAATTTGTGTATATCTCCACTACTTTAATCCTTTTAAGTTGGCAAAAGCACCATTCCCAATCACAAATACACAGTTCTACAGATTTATGTTTCTGAATGGCTGTTTAAAGACAATCCTAAATTATAACTTAGTTTGACTTAGATTGTAAAGAATTCAAGAGTGAAGTTTAACTTGCTACTATTTTAAAAGCATGTGACCTTATAAATTTGTAAGATGTGAGAAGTGAATAATCTTTAATATTACACATAAACCATACTAAAATGCTTTTCAATAAGTAAAAGGAACCATTTTAAATACAGGGAATTATAATTAGATTGGCATCGTTAAGGCCAAAACTCTAGACATTGCTACCTTATTTACTTTCAACCCTTGCCTTTA
This sequence comes from Papio anubis, assembly GCF_008728515.1. NCBI lineage: Eukaryota > Metazoa > Chordata > Mammalia > Primates > Cercopithecidae > Papio > Papio anubis. Next base: position 78,843,110 of record NC_044981.1, read on the forward strand.
AGAGGCAAATGAACACAAAACACAGGAACACAGGTGAATCTTGCTTGGTACTGAGACAGTGAAGGAATTTCCCTAGTAATTTAAATATATTCACAGAACCAGCTATATAAATCTAAATATAAAACCAATCTCCAGTAAGTTTTAAGATGGCACTCACCATCTTTGCGAAAAGTTGAACATTACTAACAAAGTCTAATCATATCTTTAGAAGGGGTAAACAGTGATAGCATTTACTGAATTGGAATTACTATTAAAATTCAAAAACTGAACATACTCATTTAACCACAAGCCAGTCTTAGTTTTAAATCAGGACTGCTCAACAAAATATTCTGTCAGTCATTCATGATCTGAATTCTGGTGTATGAAATCTATTAAAGTATGGTACACATAAAAAAGTCACGAGACATTTGTTTTGTAATAAATAAGGCAGTGGCCAATTATTACTCATTAGTAGCTTTTTTGAGATAAGCTATCAAGTCTGCCCTTTCTTCCTTCTTCTTAATGCCAACAAAGATCATTTTTGTTCCAGGGATGTACTTCTTGGGATTCTCCAAATACTCCATCAGTGTATCCTCTCCCCAGGTGATGCCTTTGTTCTTATTGGCGGCTGTGTTAGATTATCCAGGGGCCTGACCTGTCTTCCGCCCGAAGAGACCATGGAGATTTGGCCCAGTCTTGTGCTTGCCTCCCTTTTCAACGGTGTGGCACTGGAAACACTTCATAATAAAAATCTTGCCTTTCTCAACATCACCCATATTTAATTCTCTTTTTAGTCGCTGGCACAATGAAGATTCCCGCTCCGAAGCAGGACGTCCCCACTCTCTAACTTCACTGATGATTTTTTATTCATCCTCTAGGAGGTTACCTAAATGTGATGAAGGTTATTTGATTTAATGGATGCTTCATCTCTGGATCTAGTGAGAATCTTGGGGCATTATAAGAAAGAGAAGGAACTGGTTACAGTGGCTCACGCCTGTAATCCTAGCACTTTGGGAGGCTGAGGCAGGCAGATCACTTGAGGTCAGGAGTTCGAGACCAGCCTGACCAATATGGTGAAACCCCACCTCTACTAAAAATACAAAAATAAGCTGGGTGTGGTGGCACGTGCCTGTAGTCCCAGCTACTCGGGAGGCTGAGGCAGGGCAGGAGAATCGCTTGAGCCTGGGAGGCAGAGGTGGCAATGAGCCAAGATTGTGCCACTGCACTCCAGCCTGGGCGATAGAGCAAGATTCCATGTCAAAAAAGAAAAAAAAAAAAAAAGAAAAAGAAAAAGAAAGAAAGGGAAGGGAAAGTATAACAGAGAGAAGCTGACATTAGAGGTACCATGGTCTCTTGCCTTTCCTGGGAGTGAAGTGGAAGCACAAAAACCAGTCATATGTCACTCACTAGACTGCTCCTGGGGCCAATTCCTGGCTCTCCTTATTAAGCACTTATGTGCCAGGCCACAGCTAAGGGTGTCCACATACATTCTTCATTTGCTCCTCATAACCACTCTTCCAGACAACATTTATCATGCTAACTTTCAAATGAGGGAAGAGGGACTCCCAGAGGTTAAGTGGCTTGGCCCAAATCACATGGCAGATAAGTGGTAGTGTTCAGGTTCAAACCTTAGTTTCCTAATCCCAGATATATTTCCATTGAGTACGCTGTTCTTATCCATAGTGGGTTCAGTTCCATATTCAGAGGCCATGCAGAAGGAGGAGGAATAGCCTTCATTCTTCTTGACTGGGTATGTGATTAACTAGGTGGTTTGCCCAGGATATTTGACTCTGATAAATCTCTTTATTGAAGGCTTATTCATGTCCTCTAGTTATTTAATCATCATTTCCAGAACCAAGAAAACATGTCATAATAAAATATAAAACAAAAAGCTATCATAAATTTCCTAACTTGGAATATAAATGACTGATCCATTAGCCTTAATTTACATGCCTATGAATTAAACTTTACAAGAGTCTCTCTCCTCTGGCAATGTCCTGTGAAATCCTGTCTCTGGGAGACTTTCTGGTTGGGGCCCAGTGCTTTAGTCCTGGCTGCATTTCCTGGAGTTCATGTCCTCTTCAGATTTTTAATTTATATTTATTTATGATGCTTCTAGGTTAAGTCTCTGGTTTCTGTAAGAAATCCAGTTTCCTCTGATAATTCTCTCTATTGTGTCTAAACTACAGATGAGAGTGGTAGAATGTCTTGATTCTGGTTCATTTGATTTTCTCAGTTAACATTTGTTAAATATCTACGTTGCAGGTACTGTACTTAGTGCTGCATATATAAAAGTTTTGCTGCCCTTGAAGCTGTCCTATCTGAGAGGCAGACATGGAAAAAAATAATTCCCGAACAGTGTGGCAAGTACCCAGGACCAGTGCTGGCACAAACGCAGCAGAGAGATCAACACTGCCTATCAGAAAGAACAGGACCAAATGGAGGAGGGGCTGCACTGATGGACCCAACTTTCAGATTTTTGGGGGAACACATCATTGCATTTCCTTGGGCCACCCAAAAAGACAGAGAAAGCCAATGGTTTTGCAGATTTGTGGAGCGCCAGCAACTGTTCCTCAAATGAGCAGATCATAGGTGGCTTCTATCAGAATATATCTAATTTGAGGACAAATGCTACCTTATCTTTTTTTTTCTTATTACATCTGCTTAATTTTCTTAGTCTGCCTTAACCAAGGGACCCCTAGGTTTTTAAACAGGCAGAACCATACAACCTAATAAATAATAAAGAGGGTTTTGATAAAACCTTGGGATTAAAAGTTAACAGGAAGATTAGAGCCACAGCAATTCAGGTCCCTCTACAAGGTTGAGTCATCACTTAGAGCTTCACCATGGACCATGAAACATCTCCTCTTCCTGTCTTTCCACAGCTAAAACTTTCCAAGTGCATTTCCATGATAAATAAGATTTAGTCTTGGATAGAGATTTATTCTATTTTGGTCTCAGCCTCTTGGGAAATCAAGTGTAGAAGAAAAGGCTAAGTAGTGCAGCCTTAATCATAGCCAGGCCTGACAGTGGTCACCGCTTTTCTTCTATAGAGGCCACTGTACCCCTCTCACGACCTGAAATGTGACAGAAGATGTGTTCTGGGCCTCTTGGTTCCATTTCCGGAGAAGCATACAAATGCCTCCATTAAGCTGGGGACCTCACAAAGGACAAATAGTTATCAATTTTGTTGGTGCATTAATCAAGAATTTGGGTTGTATTAAAAGTAATTTGATAAAGTCTTTGGTCACAATAATCACAATAATTGAAGATAAAGTCTAAGAGCTTGAGGAGACACGGCTAGAAACTTTGTTATGAGTTTAATTTTTTTAACTGATAACATTTCCTACAATGCATTATTTCCTAAAATGGTAAGAGTTATATTATACAAAGTTTTCATTCCCATGTGGAAAGCTGGTTGAGAAACACTGGAAAATTATAGGACCATCACTATAAGACCAGAACGAGGAATTTGATAGGTTGAGAATCTAGTTTGGTATGGGTGTCAGAATTGCTCATACTTTGCTATAGAAAACCTGAGGGGCCGGACTAGGCCAGGAGAAGAAATCTTGATTAAGAGAAGCCAGAATTCTGGCCAGGCATGGTGGCTCACTTCTGTAATCACAGCACTTTGAGAGGCTAAGGCAGGAGGATCGCTTGAGGCCAGGACATCAAGACCAGCCGGGGCAACATAGCAAGATCCTGCCTCTACAAAAGAAATAATTAAAAAAGCTGGGTGAGATGGCATGTGCCTGTGTACCTGGGAGGTGGAGGTGGGAGAATTGCTTGAGCCCAGAATTTGAGGTTACTGTCAGCTATGATCCTGCCGCTGCACTCCAGCCTGGGTGACAGAGTGAGAATTAAAAAACCCTGTCTCTAAAAATTTAATGAATTAACATTTTTTAAAAATAAGGAGGAAGCCAGAAACCTAGAACTAGAAAAAGAGTAAATATGAAGCATCAGGACCAGATGAAGTAAAGCGATACATTTTGAAAACAGTCAAACCAATAAGACAACCTGGAATAGATCCAGAAATAGGGTGCAAGAGGGCTTGGGGTCAAAAGTTCAGGAAGGGGGGCATGAAAATGAGAGAGCCCTGGAAGTCTGCTTTCTGTGATGCCAATAGAGAATGGTGAATAAAGTGAAGGAAGCAGACCTGGGTCCACAGTGAATCCTTCTGGATTTATACAGTGTTAGAATCCCAAAAATGTTTGAGAGCTGCAGGCCTTGGAACTCCTCCAGCTCAACCATCTCAATTTACAGATGAAAAAGCAGAGGCCCAGGGCACACAGCTATTTAGTGTCAGGCAGGATTCCCATTCTGCGTTCTGGGCTTTCTCTGTGACTTCACACTCCAGCTGACTAGCAAACTGTTTAGTTCCACGTATAATCCAGCAGCTACTATATGCCAGGCCCTATGGTAGATGGTGGTGATTCAAAGATACATGTGGCTATTATGATCTAATTGGTGAGGCAGAGAGCTTCAAAACTAATTCTAACTGGTAAAAATTACCAATGGATTTAATATATGGGTAAATGCATATGTTAACAATGCTAAATGAGAAAACAGCAATGAAATTGTATATATAGTTGACCCTTGGACACATATTTGAACTGCACAGGTCCACTTACACACATTTTTTTTTTCACCCAAAAGAGGTTAGAAAACAGCATTTTCAGGGAGAACTGCTTAAACAGAGGGCAGACTTTTCCTATATACGTGTTCCCCAGGGCCCACAACTGGACTTGGACTTGAATATGAGATGATTTTAGTATGGGGGGCTGAGGGGAAGAGGGCCTGGAACCAGTCTGTTGAGTATAACGAGGGACAATGCTAAGTATGTTATGATCTCATTAAAGGTACAGAGAAACTTGAGATATGCAATAATTCACTAACGAACCGAGTGTTACAAGACATGCTAAGACCTTGTGTCATAAATACTTGTGCATTTACTTGATCTCCCCGCTTTAGGGCCAGGACTGAGTTTTGTACTTGTTGTATCAGGGCATCTTGCCCCAGACCCGTCACCCACTAGAATTTGTTGTTAAACAAATGAGGCTTCCTTCCTCATGTGGCCCCCCACCCCTCTCCTAAAGAGGACAATTAAAGTACGAGAGAACGGATGAGATTAGAATGCTGGTGGGACTGAGATGGGAAAGGACCTTAAAGGTTTTTCGTCCAAAGAAGAAAACCAGCCTTTTCCCGGCAGACGGAAACTGACGCGCTCCCCCTGGAGGCAGCGCAGGATGCTCCCGGGGGTCCGGGCGTCCTAGCTTGGGGTCCCCATCCTCGTGTGCAGTCAGGGCACTGGTGGGAACCCTGGGCTCCAGGCGGCCCTCGCGCTTGGCGCTGGTACAAGTCGGGGTAACCTTACGGCTTGTGCATCCAGAGAAGCGAGGTCCCTGGTGGAGACTAGCTTGGGATAGGTTGGGGAGACGCCCTCTGTTCTTCTAGATGCCTGGGGTCTCAACAGCAAGCAGTGGGGAATAAGACTTACTGAACAAACCCTGAGACTGTTAAAGGAGTGCATACTATCAAAGGGACAGGCATCCCCTGTGAACCTACTGATGAATTTTTCCTAATGCTTAATTTAGCTTGTGGGCAGAAATGCTGGGGCGAGACACGGCCAAGTCCGTCCTGTTCCTCCAGGGAAGTCCCCTCTCCTCCCTCCCTCTCCATCTCCATCTCCTCTTGCCCACCTCCTCCTCCTCCCCTTCTCCCCCATCCCACCGCACCCACCCCGCGTCATCGCCCCCTTTCCCCTCCCACCTCCCGGCCGTGGTGCGGCGCTGCTCTCTCCTCCTCCGCAGTCTCGGCGGGAGCTCCGGGTGCTGTGGCCCGGCCTTGGCTCCGCGGCCTTCGGCTCAGGCTGGCTGAGAGGCTCCCAGCTGCAGCGTCCCCGCCCGCCTCCTCGGGAGCTCTGATCTCAGCTGACAGTGCCCTCGGGGACCAAACAAGCCTCGCAGGTAAAGATGAAGCTCCCCAAACCCAACAACCTTAGAACTTAGAAATTTCCCTGAGAAAGGCAGGACCTACCCGAGGAGCGCTTCTTTGAAGGACTTTGAAGAAAGGGGTCAAACTTGGCACTTTCTTTCAGTCCTCAGAGAAACTAACCACCCTTCCCATAGGCAATTCTGTGTGCCGGCCTCTGCAGTTTAATATTAACAGCAACAATGTTTGCATTGGAATATAAACGGAATTCTTTCTGCTTAAGCAGTACCAGAGGGGACCCTCTTTATTTTTATGATTGTTAACAGATGCCATTGAGAAAGGTATAACACGCATTCCTGGAAAGTCTCTTTGGCGGGGTTACTATGAAAGCTAGCCTCTCCCTCTACCCTTTTATCAACTTGGCTGCAGAGGTCAGCAAAAGGAGCATAGGAAAACGTTTAGAAAATAAGGAGGCGAAACGAAGTAGAAAAGCTTTTGACTTGCTTTGAAATACTCTAGCTGAGGAAAAAAAGTGTGTGGGGTGGTGGTGGATGAAACATTGGCAAAATATTGGCAATAGTTGAAGCTGGTGATGTGCACATGGGGGTTACACTTTTCTCTCGACTTTTAATACTTTTCTCTGTGCTTTTGTGTAATCGTGAAATTTTCTATAATAAAAGGTTCTTTAAAAAGTTGTAGAAACACTCCCGCTTGATTGCTCAGACGTTTTTACACTGTCCTTGATTTGAAAAGAAGCTGCATGCTGTGTCTAGGGGGCTTTCACCCCTTATTAACCCTTCTGACTTCTGAAATTCATTCTTATTTTATCCGAAGTACATTTGTCTCCCCAGAGGATTAAAAAAGTCATATTTTGCTGGCTGGAGAATTATACTTAGAATCTGGTTTATAATTTAGAAGACAGAATGTTAAAATCCCTGCCAAATAAGACATGTAGGCTTGAAAGTAGCGGCCAAGTATCATATGGAATTTTATTTTTATTAGGAAATATTAGAGGAGTTCCTTTAGTGAGGGAAGTGGTGGACGTGGATACTGTCTCCCATTTTTCTTCCAGATAGCTGGAAAAACTGTATGCTTTTAAGAAGCTTTTTCATGTTTTAAAATGTGAGATTGTTTAGCATATACTTGGCATATAGTATATGCTTATTAGATGTTAAAATAAACAATTGCTAGTGTGAGTTAATTTTCTCCATTGGGTAAATTGTTTTCCTCTGCCCAATGCTCAAATATCCAACAAGCATATTGCATTTTAACAGTAGGATCAGACTCAGAATTTGGGAGGATGAAGCCACTTTGCCTCAGCACTGAGTTAACTTTGCAGATGAGAAATCTGAGATGGAGAGCTTAGGAAACAGTAAAGTCAAGTTAGTAGTAGGCAAGCTGTTATTTTACAATTAAAAACTTTAAGTTTCATATAGGTAAAACTGATGTGAGTTAGCTAAAAACATTGTGACCATAGATGCTTTAAAACCTGAAAAGCAGCATACCTATTTATAGATATTCTTTGCTCTCAAAGGCCAACTTTAAAAATACAGATAAGTTTAGAGCTATATGCTGTGCACTTCATAAGGCAGCATATGAAAGAATCCTCTTAGGGTTCCTTTAATGTCATTCACCCCAAATTTGATTGACCCGTAGCATTGCAGAAATTGCAGAAATTTACATGTACAGGTCATGGAAAAATAGCCCCAAAACAAAGGGAGGTTTTGTTTTTTATTGTGATGAGAAACAGAAGTTGTGGGTTACTGTAAAATAATCAACTGTGTAACTTTACCATCTTCCTTTCCCTCAAGTACTGCCAAACTTTTTAAACAGACTTTTTTTTTGGTCTCCATTTATGAAACTGAACTTGAAAATAGTGCTACGGTATGCTATTTTGAATAGAAATTGGCCCGCTGTCAATGAACTTTCTTGCCATTTATTCTCAGCCTAGAATCAGTGGAGAGTTTATCCTTTAGTAATGGATTATAAAGTATTTGATAAACATATGTGAAATATCTGGCAGGTTCAAAATTTTCCTTAGCATTGAAATAAATTGTGGTACGTTTGGGGGACTAGTTCACAGTGCTGTAGGTCATGCTGGAAGTGTGCTGGCACTACAGCTGTTTTTGAAAAACTCTCTGCCAGAAAATTGTCTGGCTGTAGACAGCATTATCAGCCCTCAGTTCATCAGGATGGGCTCCGTGGCCTGTAGGTGGGTTTTCTAAATGTAATAAATTCCATATGTCACAGCCATTTAGCATATTATTAGCCAGTTAGAAGTTTTGCCCCTGCTGAATCTTACATGCTTTTAAAATAAAATCTATTTCACAGCTGAGTAAGTGTAAATATTTTAAATACCTGCCTTAGATTTGCCATCAGCAGGCTAACTTTGCCATCTAGTGGTAGCAACGTGGATAACAGGCAAGTTCTTCCCTGGATGACTAGGAATTGAACCTTCCTGAGAAGCATTGATGAGTAAGTTACTTGTGTTTTCTCATTTGCGGTTTACTCTAGAACTTTAAAGCTGGAAGAAATCTTAGAAATGTTCTAGTCCAACTCAACAGTTAAGGACTATCAGATAGATTCTTTAAAAAAGGCTTCGAAATGATGCATGACAGAGTTAGCACTTGGTATGCATTTGTTGAATAGACAAATTTACCGTTCTAATTCTTTTTTCTCCTGTAGCAATATTGCATGTCCTACCGCCATGAAGTTTTATCGTGATCTTCTGTTTTTAGTGTTTTTAGATTTAAAATTGCATTTCTGTATATTATTTCTTAAAATAACACATTTTCATTTATGTTTTAAGTCCCAGAAGGAAACATTCTTTTCCGCTGGATTTTTTTTTTTTTTTTTTTTTGGAGACAGGGTTTGCCTGTCTCATTCTAGTTGCCCAGGCTGGAGTGCAGTGACACAATCACAGCTCACTGCAGCCTCGACCTCCCAGCTTAGGTGATCCTCCCAACTCAGCCCAGAGTAGCTGGGACCACAGGCATGCGCCACCACACTTGTAGAGACAGGGTCCCCCTATGTTGCTCAGACTACTCTCAAACTCCTGGACTCAAGTGATCCTCCCATCTCAGCCTCCCAAAGTGCTAGGATTACAGGTGTGAGCCACCGCGCCTGGCCCTTTTCTACTTTTTAATCACTCCCTACTACTACTACTTGTTTTTTCTTTTTTTGACGCAGTCTCGCTTGTTGCCCAGGCTGGAGTGCAATGGGATGATCTCAGCTCACTGCAACCTCTGTCTCCCAGTTCAAGGGATTCTCCTGCCTCAGCCTCCCCAGTAGCTGGGATTACAGGTGCACAACACCACACCCAGCTAATTTTTGTATTTTTAGTAGAGACGGGGTTTTACCACGTTGGCCAGGCTGGTCTGGAACTCCTCACCTCAAGTGATCAACCCACCTCGGCCTCCCACACTGCTGGGATTACAGGTGTGAGCCACAGCATCCGCCACTCCCTACTACTTCTTTCTTTCTAAACAGTCAGGCAGACTGTTGTTTTTACGTGTAGTAGTTTCCTACTGCTGCTGTAACAAATTACCGAAAACTTAGTGGCTTAAAACAACACAAATTTATTATCTTATGGATCTGCAGATCAGAAATCTAAAGCTTTATTGTGATCTGTTTTTAGTTTTTAAATTGCATTTATGCATGTTTTTCTTAAAATAACACATTTTCGTTTATGTTCCTCCTTCTGGAAGTTCTAGGAAATACTTTTTTCCTCACCTTTTGCAGCATCTAGAGGGCACTCATATTCCTCAGCTCATGGTCCTGCGTTACTCCGGCCTCCGCTTCCATCTAGCAGCTCTTCCCACTCTTAACCCATTTTTGCTCCTTCTTATATGAGCCCCTGTGATTGCATTGGACCCACCTGGATAATTCAGAATAACCACTTCACCTTAAAATCCTTAATGTAATCGTATTTGTAAAGTCTCTTTTCTCGTGTGTGGGAAGTATTCACAGGTCTTGGGGATGAGGATCTTTGGCATACCATGATGAGGCAGTTAGAGATGTATAAAATACCTTATAAATATCTACCTGAGTTTTGGCTCCCCCTGTTTGATATGAATAACATTTGCTTTAATCTTTGTGGAGTGCTTACTGTGCTCTGGGCATTGTGCCTATCATATTAGTTTCTCACAAAAATACTCCAAAATATTATCTCTATCTAATAAATGTGGGAAATAATGTCTAGAGAGATTAGGTAACCTTCACAAGATCACAGTGTAACAAGTGGCAAGTGTACTTAAGTTGATTTGGCTTCAAAGCCTACTGCCCCCATAATCATTGAAACACTGTAGTTCTTACTCCCCTCTTTTATTACGTTACAGACACGATTATTTTCTCATACACTTTCTAACTTAAATGTTTCTAACTTATCTTTCTAACTTAAATGTTACCTCCATGCAGTGCTGCTGTCAGGGAGCGCCTCAGTGGGTCAGGAATTAGATTTCAGCATCTGTTCTCCTCAGCATCTGTTCCCCCAAAATAAAATTGACTATGAAAGTTTTTACAATTGTCATCCAAAACATCACCGATTTCTTTAGTGATTGCTTTATTCCTGTTTATGTCATTTGTAACTCTCCCCCTCTCCTGCTGTGGCCTTTTGCCCAAGCCATTTCTCTCTGCAGTTATTCGGAATCATCTGGCGAGGCCCCAGTGTCTCCCTGTTGTGTGTCAATCCTGAGTAGGTGGAGGATGAAAGTAGAGAAGATGAGAGCATGTCCTCGAATTTAGGTATGCATGTAAACACAGCCAGTGGTGCTGGGAAGGACAGGTGTTGGGATTGCAGATGGCTAAATAGAGGACAGCCAAGTTTTAAAAGGTGGTCATGCAATCATTGGTGTGTCCTAACATACACACTAAGGTAGAGGGTGGTGTTGGCCCTACAGGGTCATTGATATGACTGAGTAGTTCCTGACCCACAGCAGCCTCCCAGGAACTGTTTGACAGATCAATGCAAAGTCGTGTCGCATGGCAACATACTATATACATAAATATGGACAAGTTCCTCACTAGACATTACAAGGAACCAGGTGAAAAGAAAGGCATGAGTAATTGCGAATCTGTCACCTGGAAAGGGAAAGCAATTCAGTGCAGGTCCTTCAGTGTTAAGTCAGCATCTTTGCTTTCTCATAGACAGGAAAAATAATTGATTTGAAATATTAATACAGTGGGCAGCCTTCTAATCTTTCATTAGTTTGCCTGCTGTATCTAAGCTAGAATATAAACTTCTAGGGTAAAAAACAAAACACAAAAGAGAAACTGAGCCTTAAGGTATAATGTCATTTCATCATAGGATTCTATATACTCTAGATAGACTCACTCAAAAAGTTGAGTTTTTCTTTCATTGTAGATCACTCCCTTAGAGTAATTATGTTGACATAGACTCTGTTTCTTTTCAGACTGAGGGTCTGATGCAGTTCCAAAATTCCCAGTGAAGATCCACGCTATAAATAAGACACAGAAAATGCAATTTAAGTGTTTTGTGGCTGCAGAGTGTTTAATCACACTTAAGTTTAATAGCAATGAAAAAAATATATTACAGAGCCATGGATATTCATAGAAATGAGTAATTAGGAAAGCATTCATTTGGGAAGTCTCTAAAGTGAAGCTGTCCTTGAACAAAAAACAAAACAAAACAAAGAAAAAGGGAATTTTAGAGTGAGTTGGAAACTATCTATCTTGAAATAAAAATATTTGACTGTGAAACTGACTTTTTAGAACACTACAAGGTCTCTAATTTTGGCTTATATAACAACCTGTTCTGAAGTGATACAAATTCACCAATTAAGGTAGGATAATAATTATAAAATAACATGTGTTAACTGCTTACTATCCTCTGGGCTCAGTAGTAATTCTTTGCATGTATCATCTCATTTAATCTCTATAACAATGTTATGAAGTTGAAATTACTGTAATATTATCCCCACTTTGCAGATGAGGAAAGTGAAACTTTGAGAGTTAACGAAATGTCCACATGTACATGCCTCATAAGTGGTGAAGAGGGAATTGAACCCAAGCCTTCCCACTCCTTGGTCTGCACTCATAACCACTATGCTGGAACAGATACAGAAATATTCTCAACGCTGAGAGCAATCACATTTCTAAGAAACTATAAACAAATAACAAAAGGGTAATAGTAAGTGATCTCGTAGTTAAGTGTGGTCACATCTGTTAATAGATTGGGTACAAATGTGTAATTACATCTCTTCCATCAGTAAGAGTTCGTCTACGTACACAGACATTCTTACTTCCTCCTTAATTCCCTTCTACTCAATCTGTCTTCAGGATCTAACCTATAATCAGCTGTGTGTGTGCTGACTCACAGTGGTGGACAGCAATCACTGCAACTTCGCTTTCATTCACCAAAATTGGAATTTGAAGCCCCAAATCCAAGCCATCTGGAAATGGACAGTGAAGGTCACAATTATATTGCAAGACAGGAAAAATGAGGGGGATGGGGAAGACAAGGGACGTTAGACTTTCAACATTTTATAGCTGCCCCTTCAATCGGGACTGTGTCTTTTTAGATCAACGAATTAGTCCTTTTTGAACAATGGACATATGTAGATATCCACTGAACAAACTGTGGATTGCTCTATCAGTAAGAGCTATCATTTATGCCACATTGACATTTTACCACAAGACAAACTTAGATTTTCCAAAAGAAAGTGTCCTTAAACATTTGCCCAATTTTAAATTACAGGCCAAATTAGGCTAAATCTGTGTCCTCTTATTACTGTGATTCTGAGGTCATATTACAAAGCTCTGCCCTTCCCATGCCCAAGGGTAGACGTGGGCATGGTTTTTATTCCTGTGGTGCACTGCATAGAGCTCCCTCAAAGGGCACCAGGCAGGGCTGGTGAACCAATGCCATTGAATGATCTGTAGTATGAGATATTGGAGGCATTACATATAAACCTTATGAATTTCATTTTTTGAGACATATGATCCTAGTTCATACCACTGCACTCCAGCTTGGGTAACAGAGCAAGACTGCCTCTCAAAAAATAAATAAAAATAAAAATAAATAAAAGTAAGTTATGTTTGTTCTTTATGAACTGGCTGAGTGATTTGATATTGTCAGTTGCTAACACAGTAAAAGAATGAAGTCAGAATAAATTAATTTTGTACACAGAGTTAAGCAGATGTCATTTAAAATCCAGATAAGCCATCATCCTTGCAAAGACCACCTTCTGGGGTACGGCTCATGTTGCTACACCAGAGCCTTGGCTACTGTAGTGGTTCTTAAACTTTATTGAGTGTCAAAGTCATCTGGAGGGCCGGTTAAACCCACCTGGGAACCGCTCTCCACCACCCTTTCAGGAGAGTTTCTAACAGTAGGTCTGGGCAGGCCCTGGGAATTAGCATTTTTAACAAGTTCCCAGGTAATGCCGAAGTTACTAGTGTAGGGGCTGTCCTTTGAGAACCCCTGGTCTGGTGTTTCCTTTTGGTGAGCAACCAGGATTTGGGTTCTCAACCACCATTCATAACTGCTGTGAGAATGTGAACGTGAACACAGAGCAGGAAAACCATGCCTATGTCATTGGTGTTATCATTTGGTAAATCAAATCATTGCTTTGTACCAAGCATGGTTTCAAAGGAACTAATGGCATTGGAAACTTCCCAAGTATTGGCTAAGGCCTTTGACTAGAAAATAGCTTTATCTACATAGCCAGAAATAAAATTATACTTAAATACAATTCAACTCTGATGAGGCTTTCTTAGAAGTCTGGCTACAGAGTTATGGCATAGGACAGACCTACCTGGGGAAAAAATATCTCAGTAACACTATTTAGACCTCCTTTATTTTGCCCAGGAATGCCTTTCACATGTGGATTGCTGCTCAGATCATTAGTATCAAGTGTTAAGATATACCAAGTGAGATACTTTGTGTCTCTTGACGTGGATATTTCGCTGACTTTCAAGCTTTGATGTAATCATATATTAAGTACACAGTGGACAGCTGTTGTCATAAAGAGCTAAATGAAAAAGCAATTAAAAAAAAGTTTCCCACACCAAAACAACTCCCTTGATTGAAATTTTGCTGCAAATCAAGTAGATTTAAATATATATATATAATGATATATATCATTTTTATGTATTTTGGTTTGTTGATAAGCTAAGTAGCAGCAAATAACTCTTTGATTTTCACTTTTTTTTTTCAGCCAAGGACATAAATTTTCATCCTGGGAACTATAATTTCAAGCGCTCAGTAGAGTTACTGAGTTGTGAGCCTTTTTCATTCTAATTAAATTAATTTGATGAAATACTATTGTGAAAAATTTCGTAGAAGACAAAATAAAATACTAAGTGGCTCTGCTCTACAAAATCCTTGATGATATAATTACTGCTTTGCAGTGGTGACTATTAGAAAATATTGTAACATAACACAGATTTCCTCCTCTCCTCCCCTCCCCTCCCCTCTCCTCCCCTCCCCTCCCCTTCCCTCCCCCTCTCTTCTTTGACAGGGTCTCACTTTGTTGCCCAGGCTGGAGTTCAGTGCCATGATCATGGTTTGCTGCAGCCTTGACCTCCTGGGTTCAAACGATCCTGCCAAGTAGCAGGGACTACTTGCGTTTGCCACCATGCCTGACTAATTTTTTAAAAGTTTTTTTTTGTAGAGATGAGGTCTCAGTCTGGTCTTGAACTCCTGTATTCAAGGGATCCTCCCATCTTAGCCTCCCAAAGTGCTGGGATTACAGGTGTGAGCTACCACACCCGGCCTGCTTAATATTTCCAAATGTATAACAGTTCAAATTAATTATGTTTTCATTAATATATCACATTTAAACAATAAATAGGTTAATGTAGCATACATTTTTGTTTGATCAAAATAATGTTTCAGTTTGTTAATAAAATTATTGTACTTGTATAAGACAAAATAAATTCTGTTGTATGAAGGGATACCGATACTGAACTCTGCATCAGGGTTGATTTTTGCCTTTTGTGCCAGTGCACACATCCTGTGGGTGTACCCTGTGGTACAATGGCTGTGGGCCATTGCTAATGTGCTTTTCCATGCAAAAACCAAATAAATAAAATAAAACTTATCAGAAAGCATTGAGGATGAAGGTATTGTAGGGATAAGCGAATGCTGAATTGCCTCTGCTTTATACAAAGTACAAATCATTTGCTTAAGTCTTGATATTTTAACTATTAGTTAAAAATGACTTGAAGCATAGTTCACAAATAACAGTGACACAGGGTTCAAAATTGCTGCTCCAGCGTGCTCCTACTATACCCACCTCCAAGCAAAGATTGACACACATCAGTTCCACTAAATAGATACATGTACGTGCCAGTGAGCCTCAAGAAAAGAAAAAGAGGGCAAGAAGATTTGAACAGTAGGAAAAGTATTATATAATTTATTACGTGCTGGCACCTTTAACAATATTTAAATAAAACAACAACAGTGGTCTTAGATAGTGAGACCTATGGTGAAAAGGGACTATATCTAACCATTATTATGTCCTCCCAATAGCCTGTACTTCATAAATTCTTACACATAATTTTAATATGCAGTAATGTCCCACCATAAAGCATTTTGTATGATGCTTTGCTTAGATGGTGGTTTCAAGCATAACTTTGTTTTTTAACAAAGCATGGTACATTTTTCTTACTTTAGCATAAAATGGCCTGTGCTGTATATTTTCTTTTTATGACCAGGAGTTCTATAAAAATCAAAGCAGATCAATAGAAGATTAATTAGCAATTTATTTATTGCTAACACTCTTACTGCTTTAAAACATTATCCAGTAATTTGCATTGCACCTTTACATCAGCTTGGGCTGCCAATCCTGGTTCATGGACATTCACTGTATTCAATGAGCAGTTTTTTTTTAGCTCTGTGCTAGGCAGTTACAGTCTAGAGATGAAGAAGTTATGATCCCTGTTTTTAAGTAGCTAAGTGTTGGAAAAGACCGCAGCGCATTTGCTGCTACCTTTATTTCTAAATCATCTGGATATAAAGTTGTAGGATACCTAAGGAGGAGATTGTGGCTTAGCCGACAGAGGATCCCAACCTACTACCCTATTGTACTCTCTCAGGCACTGGGCTGTTAGGGGAGATGGAGGGGGAGGTGACAGGATGACAGGTTGGGGTGGGAGCGAGGTCGATTAGGGCTGGTGGAGGGAAGTTTGGGTGAAAAACAACTTACTGATTTTGGAAGTCTATGTGAGCCCACTTACCAGCATTTATCTAATCTCAAAAGCTAGGTAAGGTGGAAATAAGGGCACCTCTTTGTGGGGAAGGTACATTTAGGATCCAAGGCCTAAATGAAATGGATAAGATTTAAAAAGAAAACATTGTAAACCTCTCTCTTTTTCTGTTTTTAAGGAAAAAATTAGAAGATCAAAATGGAAAATATGCTACTTTGGTTGATATTTTTCACACCCGGGTGGACCCTCATCGATGGATCTGAAATGGAACGGGATTTTACCTGGCACTTGAGAAAGGTACCCCGGATTGTCAGTGAAAGGACTTTCCATCTCACCAGCCCCACATTTGAGGCAGATGCTAAGATGATGGTAAATACAGTGTGCGGCATCGAATGCCAGAAAGAACTCCCAACTCCCAGCCTTTCTGAATTGGAGGATTATCTTTCCTATGAGACTGTCTTTGAGAATGGCACCCGAACCTTAACCAGAGTGAAAGTTCAGGATTTGGTTTTTGAGCCGACTCAAAATACCACAAAGGGAGCATCTGTTAGGAGAAAGAGACAGGTGTATGGTACCGACAGCAGGTTCAGCATCTTGGACAAAAGATTCTTAACCAATTTCCCTTTCAGCACAGCTGTGAAGCTCTCCACGGGCTGTAGTGGCATTCTCATTTCCCCTCAGCACGTTCTAACTGCTGCCCACTGTGTTCACGATGGAAAGGACTATGTCAAAGGGAGTAAAAAGCTAAGGGTAGGGTTGTTGAAGATGAGGAATAAAAGTGGAGGCAAGAAACGTCGAGGTTCTAAGAGGAGCAGGAGAGAAACTAGTGGTGGTGACCAAAGAGAGGGTACCAGAGAGCATCTGCAGGACAGAGTCAAGGGTGGGAGAAGAAGAAAACAATCTGGCGGGGGTCAGAGGGTTTCCGAAGGGAGGCCTTCCTTCCGGTGGACCCGGGTCAAGAATACCCACATTCCGAAGGGCTGGGCACGAGGAGGCATGGGGGACGCTGCCTTGGACTATGACTATGCTCTTCTGGAGCTGAAGCGTGCTCACAAAAAAAAATACATGGAACTCGGAATCAGCCCAACAATCAAGAAAATGCCTGGTGGAATGATCCACTTCTCAGGATTTGATAACGATAGGGCTGATCAGTTGGTCTATCGGTTTTGCAGTGTGTCCGACGAATCCAATGATCTCCTTTACCAATACTGCGATGCTGAGTCGGGCTCCACCGGTTCCGGGGTCTATCTGCGTCTGAAAGATCCAGACAAAAAGAATTGGAAGCGCAAAATCATTGCGGTCTACTCAGGCCACCAGTGGGTGGATGTCCACGGGGTTCAGAAGGACTACAACGTTGCTGTTCGCATCACTCCCCTCAAATACGCCCAGATTTGCCTCTGGATTCACGGGAACGATGCCAATTGTGCTTATGGCTAACAGAGACCTAAAACAGGGCGGTGGATCATCTAAATCAGAGAGAAAACCAGCTCTGATTATTGTAGTGAGATCACTTCATAGGTTATGCCTGGACTTGAACCCTATCAATAGCATTTCAACGTTTTTCAAAATCAGGAGATTTTCATCCATTTAAAAAATGTATAGGTACAGATATTGAAACTAGATGGACACTTCAATGCCAAGTATATACTCTTCTTTACATGGTGATGAGTTTCATTTGTAGGAAAATTTTGTTGCCTTCTTAAAAATTAGACACACTTTAAACCTTCAACAGGTATTATAAATAACATGTGATTTCTTAATGGACTTATTCTCAGGGTCCTACTCTAAGAAGAATCTAATAGGATACTGGTTGTGTATTAAATGTGAAATTGCATAAAGGTCGATGGTAACACAATTAGTATCAGGATAGAGACAGAAAGCTACAACATAGTTTGTACTACTCTGAGATGGATCCATTCAGCTCATGCCCTCAGTGTTTATATTGTGTTATCTGTTGGGTCTGAGACATTTAGTTTAGTTTTTTTGAAGAATTACAAATCAGAAGAAAAAGCAAGCATTATAAACAAAACTATTAACTGTTTTACTGCTTTAAGAAATAACAATTACAATGTGTATTATTTAAAAATGGGAGAAATAGTTTGTTCTATGAAATAATCTAGTTTAGAAATAGGGAAGCTGAGACATTTTAAGATCTCAAGTTTTTATTTAACTAATACTCAAAATATGGACTTTTCATGTATGCATAGGGAAGACACTTCACAAATTATGAATGATCATGTGTTGAAAGCCACATCATTTTATACTATACATTCTATGTATGAGGTGCTACATTTTTAGGACAAAGAATTCTGTAATCTTTTTCAAGAAAGAGTCTTTTTCTCCTTGACAAAATCCAGCTTTTGTATGAGGACCATAGGGTGAATTCTCTGATTAGTAATTTTAGATATGTCCTTTCCTAAAAATGAATAAAATTTATGAATATGACTTTTAAAAGGAGGGTCTGGTTATTTTCCTTAGGAACCAAGGCTGCAACACTCATTCTGGCCATCATGTAGTATAAGCAGAGTCCAGTGACTGCCTTGGGGCAAAACACAGAGTAGGCACTCAATGTGTATTTCTTGAATAAATAAATACTTGCTAAAGGGCTGTAAAAAGGGAAAATAGTTCAGGGCATTATGTTTGAAGAGTTTTAGTGATCTATAAATCAAGTACACCTTAAAATTCAGCAATTGTAGGCCTTATTTCTTGTCTGGTCTGTTCTTTCCGGTAGTTTCTAAGGTCACATCATTCTCTCTCTCATGGCACACTCAAGTCGTTGATTCTGCCAGGGTTCAAATTTATCTTATAATTTTTTAATAATGGGGAGTTATACTCTGGACTAGTATACCAAGAAATAATTGATTAGATTATGATAAATGATTTTGTGAATGATGTTCAAAACAGCAGAAATTCAGTACAAGCGCAGATTTTTTTTTTTTTTTTTTTTTGAGATGGAGTCTGGCTCTCTTGCCTAGGCTGAAGTGCAGTGGCGTGATCTCGGCTCACTGCAATCTCTGTCTCCTGGGTTCAAGCAATTCTACTGTCTCAGCCTCCAGAGAAGCTGGGACTACAGGTGTGTGCCACCACACTTGGCTAATTTTTGTATTTTTAGTAGAGATGCGATTTCACCATATTGGTCAAGCTGGTCTCCAACTCCTGACCTTGGTTGATCCACCTGCCTCGGCCTCACAAAGTGCTGGGATTACAGGCATGAGCCATTGCACCTGGCCATGCAGATTCTTTTATAATGTGAACCTCTTAAAAATAATTCCATAAAAATTTAAAAAATAAATTAGCTGTAACTCTTACTGTATCTGTATATATGCTTTTGTAATTTTTATTTAATTGAAGTAGAGAATTAGGTCTTGCTACATTGACCAGGCTGGTGTCAAACTCCTGGCCTCAAATGATCCTCCCGCTTTGGCATTAAAGTGTTGAGATTACAAATTTGAGCCACCATGCCCAGCCATATGTGTTTTGTATACAGGATTTCAGCAAGTATTAACTACCATTTTATTTTTTTAATGATTTGATTTAATTCCAAGCACATTTCACTGAGTAGCATTTTATTATTTTTTCCAGTGGAATACGGTTATTGACTCAAAAATTTTGCTCAGTTTTTTTTGGGGGGAAAACATCTATGTGATCACAGAAACAAAAATGTTCCAAGGTCAGTTTTGCATACTTACACACTTGCGAACACACAAAGACATACACAGAATCTTCGTCTTTGAGTCTTTGAATATAACTCCTAGGATTTGAGTAAGTTTAGAATACCTTTGGGTGCTTAGTAAAATAGTTTGGTACTGAAGGTTAAATTCTAAGTACATATTTATTATATATATAATTCTTAAAATCATTGTCCAATATACTTTTCAAAAATATAAAACTGAGCTTGTTTAATTTGCAGAGACTTTTTCTTTTTTTCTTTTTAGAAACAGTCTTGCTCTGTCGCCCAGGTTGGAGTGCAGTGGCACAATTACAGCTCACTGCAGCCTTGAACTCCTGAGCTCAATAGATCCTCCCTCCTCAACCTCGCAAGTAGCTGGGATAACAGGCATGCATTAACATGCCTGGCTAGAGGTTTTTTATTTTTTTTTATTTTTATTTTTTTATTCTGTCATGCACTTTTCTTTTCCAAGTGAATCCTGAATCTTATATGACCTATTTAGGAACACTAAAATATATTGCATTAACCAGAAAGTTTTGCTTCATATACTTTTTCTCTTATGTTTATCAGATTTGAAATTGAGAACTAGATTGAACTCACTTAGCTAAACAAACATACTTAGTAGACATGCATACATGTCTACTGTGTGCGAAGGACTGTACTGATTTATCGTCTTGGGAAGCTTGCCAATGGTGGATTTCAAATAACAGTTTTCAAAACAACTGAAATTTAAAATTGTGGCATTCCCTCTTTATCTAAATAACACATTTTATTTATGTTTTTTTCTTGTTCAAACGAAATGTGTGTGGGCAGAAGCAACTTAACAATTTTTTCCGTTTTGATATGTTTCTTAGTTAAACCAATGTTTATTTTGAAAAAGATTTACATAATGTTTGATTGTCTTAGTCCATTTAGGTGGCTGTAACAAAATATCTTAGACCAGGAACTCTTAAATGATAGAAATTTATTGTTCACAGTTCTGAAGGCTGGATAGTCCAAGATGGAGTCATCAATAGATTTAGTGTCTGATGAAGGTCCATTCCTCATAGATGGCACCTTCTTGCTGTGTCCTCATGTAGTGGAAGGGGCACCCAAGCTTATGTAAGCCCCTTTTATAAGAGAATTAATTCCAGTTTTGAGGCAGGAGCCCTCATGACCTAATAATCTCCCACATGCCCTGTCTCTCAATATTATCACCTTCGGAGTTAGGTTTCAACATACAAACTTTGGGGGGATGTAAACATTCAGATCATAGCAATAACCAAGATCAGAGTTCTGGACACATTTTTACCTTTCTTACTTGTAGATAGAATAATTCTTTTCAATTCTTATTTCATAGAAAGAATCTCAGGATAAGAAGAGACTATAAAAGATCATCTACTTTAACCCTATACTTTAAGTTTTAATCCCCTTCAGTCACATTCTCTGCAAGTGGTTGTCCAGTGATAAGAAAATTTTTTACCACTTATTGTTTAGTTATTAAAATTAATTCAGAAGTATAACTTACCATAAGTTATTCAGTTTGTTACATAGTGTAAAAATTATATTGTGTATATCTTGCATTTTATTCCAATGTTGACCATTTTAATTACTCATAAGTTTTTGTCCTTATGTTAGTAAATCAGGTTATTTACTCTCATCAAACATAAACTGTGATTATTAATCAAGAATATTGGGATAAGGCAACTGGACCAAGCACTGGATATTACAAGAATGTGGCTCTATAGCTGTAAAGAACCTAGAATTAGCATCATTATTCTTTAGTGTGGTTTCCCAATAACAAATACTTTTTTGGCTACTGATTTTTAAAAGTACCTGCCAGGCTTTAAAAGTACTTTAATAAAACTACTTTTACTAAAAATGATCAGCAAAAACATCTTTCCTTAATTAACAGAAGAGCCTTTTTAATAAACTGATTTTTGCAACTAGGTCATTGCTCTTTCTTCAATGGCCAAATCGTTAGGTTCAGAGATATTTAGGAGATTTGGTCTAATTGGTGGTGAAATCATGTCCTTGTCAAATACCATAGACCGACAGGCAGATTCACAAGTTTTAATTTTTATTAAAGTAAAATTTTAATAACATATTTCTCTGTTGCCCAGGCTATAGAGCACAGTGGAGTGATCATGGCTCCCTGAAGCCTTCCTCCTGGACTCAAGAGATCCTCCTGCCTCAGCCTCCCAAGTAACTGGGACTACAGACAAGTGCCATCATGCCAGGCTAATTCTTTTAAGTTTTTTTGTAGAGATGTGGTCTTGCTTTGTTGCCCAGGTTGGTCTCTAACTTCTGGGCTCAAGTGATCCTTCTGCTTTGGCCTCCCAAAGTGCTGGGATGACGGGTGAGAGTCACTGTGCCCTCCCACATGTTTTTATTGATTCACTATTCCACTAAGGGGAAAAATCATCCTCAGATGGTTTTCTTTTCTACTTATAAAATCTAGGGAGAGAAATTCCCTGCTTCTTCCTTTCTGTATTTAAAAGCTGATGATTTGATCCAGTTAGCTAAACTGTCTAGAACATGGTGGACAAAATGACTTATGGTCCCAATATGGTCTAGTTTGCTTACCCACAGGTAAGGTGGTGTCTTAGTTGCCATAACAAAACACCACACACTGGGTGGTTGAAACAACAGACATTTAATTCTCACAACACTGGAGGCTCAGAAGTCCAAAATCAGGGAAGTTTCATTTTGAGACCTCTTCTCTTGTCTTGAAGTGGCTGCCATCTCACGGTATGCTCCTGTGATCTCTTCTTTGTGCACAAGCAGGATGACAGAGAGAGAGAGAGCAGACTCTCTTTTTTTTCATCTTATAAAGACACTAATCCCATCATGAGGGTCCCATCCTTATTACCTCCTTTAACCTCAGTTACCTCCCAAAGGCCGCATTTCCAAATACCATCACAATTGGGGGTTAGAAATTCAGCATGTGACATTTTTAGGGGTGGGTGTGGGACACAAACACAGAGTCCATAACATGTATGTAAACCTACAAGTTGCATTAAACTTCTAAACCTATAAGTTGCACCTTGGGCCAGACCCAGGGAATTCACAAGCATGTGTCACTAGAGAAACTAGGCAAAGGGGTATGAATGGCAGCTCAGGACAACCAATCTCTTTTTCCTAACTTTCATCATCATTATTTCAAGTACCAGTACCTGGCACAGAGGCAGCGATCGATACGTGCTTAAACTTATCACCAAGTATTCATTGAGGCTTACTCTTAAAGGGCTTTACTTACTGTATGCTATATGCTGAAGCTCAAAAATGCTATAGGTATTGTCTTAATCGTGTATCATATTAAAGATATAACCAAATATTTAGATAATGGGAATATTTTCTTGTAATAAGAATTTTAGTATTGGAATACACTATAGCGTGTGACTTAAGGAATTAGATATTTGACGCATTCTCTGCTGACTCATGTATGTTTCTGATAAAAATTGCCTTCAGACAAGTGCCAACCTTCTGTAGCTACACCTTATCTTCTCCTCTGCCATGTAATATTTAATCAGACAATCTCTGCCTCAAAACCTGTCACCAAAGTCTTTTTGCCCTAGTAATATTTAAAAATTTCCAATAACACCTTAACATCCATTCACTTTTCTCAAGCACTGAGGACAAATTGACCACTTACTTGGAATATCTACTTTGATCCACATTGTAATCAATCTATCATAGGACCTATCATTGCCTCCCTGTGTGGTTTTACCAACTGAGTTTACACAGTTTACTAAACTGAGACTGTATGATCATATTTCACTTTATATTTGTAAATGTTCACTCGTATTCAACTAGTATGAACTTGTGTTTGTTATTGAAATCTTCTGTGCGTGTTCACATTATACTGAAGTGTGTGTCCACTCTCACATGTAGCGTAGATAAGAGGAATACTTTGAAAACTGTTCACACAACCGAACACAGATGAGTTTGGAAAGTTCCTCTGGGCTTTTGCTCAGCCTAATTAACACTCATTTTCCTTACTCTTCTCTATTATATTTTCCATTTAATTTCATTAGTAATTTGTAATATACCACACAACATCTCACTTATCTAGAACTTCCTTTTCTGATGATTTCAAGTATCTAAAATGTAACAAAAAAATAAGCTATACAATGTATCTTCTGAATAACCGACATAGATGCCACAAAATTACTTTTACTCTAGAAATAATCTTAACAAGTTTGGTAATCTGATTTCTGGAACTATAATGAGAAGGCTGCTACTGAGGCAAGTCCAACAGTCCCAAGAAGTGACAGCTGATAAGAGAAGGAGGGTGTAGACAAACTATTAAACTATTTTAAAACCCCCCAGATATATAGGAACTATAAAATTTTAGTAGTTTGGAGCTATTGAGTTTGGGCAAGTAGTTCTGTGAGCCATATTAGCCTGTGAAATCATAGCGATATATGTTATGTTTATAACGATGACTGAAAAATCAATATAAAATCATAATCAGTATGAGTTTTGAAAGGCATTACATGATAGAAAAATTTTCATGAAAATGGCCTGACATTTTATTAAAGTCTCGTTTAAAATAAGAGAAACATCAGTGGTCAATGGAATTGACTTGTTTTTAGGCTCAAATGAAATTGTAGCCTCAAAAATTGAGGAAAAAACCTTACCCCAATATTTTGCTCATTCTTCAGGGTAAAAAGTATTTTGAAGGCTAATGTGCGTTATTGAAAGTTTGAAAGTTGTCAAACAGCTGCACCCTATTTATGCATATATACAGTGCTAGGAGATAGACACAGCAACTCTGGTATAATGGAAAAAGTTCAGGATGCAGAATAAAATACCTTAGTTGTCTAATCATAGTGGACTGCCCTGTAGAGAGCAAATGTTGACCAAATATAATGTGCTGATCATTGTAATTAGTATCTTAAAATTGCAAAAGTTACCTAAGACAACCAATAGTTGCATATAATAAATTAGTTGCATTCTGTTTTACCTTATGTTTGTGAAAGATAAACTGGAATTTCCTAAGAGCAGAGATCAACAATCATGTGTCCCTGTAGAACTAAGGTAAGTGTGTGTGCTGGTGCAAATTTTGTTCTCTGAAACTAGACATCCTCTCCTCCCCACCATTATGTTACTCCTAAACTTGAGCTTACCAGAGTTTGTGGTATAGCTCACAACACATTTTCTAAGAAATGTCCATTATGGAGCCTACCTCTTCTCAGCCAGCTAAGCAATCCGGGGATCTCCAGAGTAATCTAATACCCAGAGTACTAGGGGCTTCCGGAAGGTAAGGAAGAGAGACCTCTTTCTGTTACACGTGTGTTTCGTTGACCAGCCCTTCCTCTCCTATTAATTGATAGGAGTCAAGACTGCAATTTTGCTTTACTTCGAATTTAAACTACTGCTACTAACTCCAGATCACAAAGCAATATAAATCTCAGGAAACAGAAGAAAAGAATTTACTGCTATACCCTAGAGAGAGATCTAGGAGGACATATGACTTTTTTTCTCCTTAAGCCTACTTTAAATGGATAAGTTAGAAAAATTTGCAGCTAACAATCTTAGAAGACAGAACTTTTAAATTAAAATTTTTTCCTCTGTAATACCTGCAAAAATGCAGTTTATTTTACTTTTTTCTTTTAAAAATCAGGACTTACTTAATGCCAACATTCTACTGCCAAACAAAAGTACCACTTTATCAAGCAATTACCTAAAAATAAAAATGGGCTATTTTTGAGACAGAACTGAGTTTAGTACTCTGCCACTGTACTTGGACCATTTACTTTAAGAGGCATTCTTCATGGCCTGGGGAAATAAGTGACACTGTTGTACCCAACAAACGTGCAGTTGTGCCACTTTATGTAGACTAGTACGTGACTGATGTGGCTCCATGAACAGATGTCCTGGAGCCACATGATGGCTATGTGTGGGCAGTCACTGGCTCCCATACAGTAGCATTTCTCTCCTGTACATACCCCCAAATTAAAGTTTTGTTTTTGGTAGAAACTAGTATATCACAATGCCACTGTGTTTAGTATCCTAAACACAGTATTTAAAATTTGCTGCTGTAGGAGGTTGGCGCCTCTTAGTGGCCAGGAATGGCAAGAAACAAAGCTTCCAAGCTAGACTTGGACCACCTTTTGGAAGGATTTCGAATTGTATGCTAGAGTGCTTGGACTTTAACCTTTAGATTACTAGGAATTGATACAGGTTTTAAGTCAGGTAAGTGTGATCAAATGGGAATTTTGAGAAGGAAACCTTCTGAAAGCACTATTTAGGCTGCACTGGGGTGGTCTGAGTGGGGATTAGACTAGAAGCAAAAGAGCCCAATACAGAGACTGCTGGAGCAGCTGTCATAAGGAAAAGGCAGAGAGAAAGGCAAGAGAGGACACTTTGTGAGAGATTCAGAGAGCTGAATGTTTACTATACTTAGGGCCTTTGAATATAGGAGAGAAGAGTTGAGGGTGTTCTGTTCCCTGAACTTCTGGTTTGGGAGACTGGGTAGATGGTGAGACCACTGACCAAGACAGAAAGATTAGGGTTGGCAAAAAGATAATGAGTTCATTCTTAGACATGTATGTTAAAACGTGTTGTAGGATATTTATCAGTAACATTGACAATACCCTTAATAATGACAAGAAAGTTAAATAAAAAACGTGGTTCTATAGTGAACTAACTTATTAATTAACAACATAACCAGTAAGTCATATAACTATATTTTGTTCTGAACTCAAATAGTAACTAAACCTTTTTCTTTTCTTTTCTTTCTCTTTCTTTCCTTTCTTTCCTTTTCTTTTCTTTCTTTTCTTTCTTTACTTCCTTTTCTTCCTTTCTTCTTCTTTCTTTTTCCTTCCTCCCTCCCTCCTTCTTTCTTTCCTTCCTTCCTTTTCTTTCTTTCTCTTTCTCTTTCCTTCCTTTGTTCTTTTTCTTTCTTCCTTTCTTTCTTTCCTCTTTCTCTCTCCTTCCTTCCTTCTTCTTTCATTTTTTCCTTTTCTTTCCCTTTTCTTTCTCTTTCTTTCCTTCTTCCTTTTTCCTTTCCTTCTTCCTCTTTCCTTTCCTTCTCTTTTTCTCACCTTCCTCTCCTCCTTCCTTCCTTCTTCTTTTATTTCTTTACTTTTCTTTGTTTTCTCTCTCCTTCCTTCCTTCCTCCCTCCCTCCCTTTTCTCTGTCTTTGCTTTTTTCTCTCTCTTTTCTCTCTCCTCCCTTCCCCTCCCTTTCTTTCTCTTTCTTTTCTTTTTTTCCTTTCCTTTCCTTTTTCTTTCTCTTTTCCTTCCTTCCTTCCTCCCTCCCTCCCTCTCTTCCCCCCTTCTCTCCTTCCTTCCTTCCTTCCTTCCTTCCTTCCTTCCTTCCTTCCTTCCTTCCTTCCTTCCTTCCTTCCCTCCTTCCTTTTCTTGTTCTTTCTTTCTGAAAGTGTCCTTACTGTCACCCAGGCTGGAGTGCAGTGATACAGTTATGGCTCACTGCAACCTCAATTTGCCAGGCTCAAACAATGCTCCCACCTCAGCCTCCTGAGTGGCTGGGACCACAGATGCACGTCACTATGCCTGGATAATTTTTGCATTTTCTTTAGAGACAGGGTTTTGCCAAGTTGCCCAGGATGGTGCTGAACTCCTGGGCTCAAGCGATTTGTCTGTCTCGACTTCCTGAAGTGCTGGGATTACATGTAGGCATGAACTGCCACACCTAGCTACCTTTGTTTTTCTGTTCTTAATAAAGTGCTCCTTTTATCTCTGAATCTTCAATTTTTTTCCGTAAGAGACAGGTTTTCTAAAAATCTAGTCCCAAATTTACATCTAAATATTACATGCATGGTCACAACTGCATTTCCTGTTTTTCAATAGAGTGCCAAAATCCACGTGATCCAAAATACGGATGATTTAAAAAAAACTGCAAATTTCCTTGGGACACATTTATAAGACTTTTCAGATCATAAGGTTTAACTTTGTGTTCTGGTTTACAGATACCATTACAAATTATAAAATTAGTTAACTTACCCCAAAGATGTTTCATACACTGAAAAAGAAAGATGAATCACAAGAATGTTGGGTATCTGGAGATGAATTTAGTATCAAAGGGTGGTTTAACACCAGAGAACATGATCACTAAGAGGTGATTGTCTCCCTTTACCTTTGTTGCAAGGGGACCCCTCCAGGTCCTGCCCCTTTGTGGGGCTACTGTTTGCAGGCCTGGGTGCTGTTCTAGGCTACAGTCTCTTGTAGTCATAGGCTTTTGCTCAAAATTGTCACCCTCCTCCAGCCCTGATGGTTGCAACCTGCACCACACTACTATGTTCACTCTCGATATTCTTATTGTTCGATATCATCTTCCATCTCAGTCTAATCCATCGCTAAATATTTTTTTCTTTAAAAAAGTCATTGTCAATTCACAAAGTATGTTTGTTAACCTTTTTGATCTCCAAATAAAAACACTTTAAATTTTATCATTGGCCAAAAGCATCCATTAGCATCTTTATGTTCTTAGAAAGTGTCACTGGATATTGGAAACTGTGTAAGGAGTCTCCAAGAAATGGAGTTTAATCTCTGTGATGGATGCTGCCCATGCCATGCCAGCCCACTTCCCAGCTGTAGCACCCATCCTCCAGTGTGGTCAGGGGACTCCTAAGGATGCCAGAGAACCTTTCAGAAGGTCTATGTCAAAACTGTCTTCACAGTAATACTAAGACACTCATTTTCCCACAAGTGTGCTCACAATGGAATTTTCCAATAACTACCTGATATGGACTATTGTAACATATTGAATGCAGAAGCAGATATGAGAATGCAGCTGTCTTCTGTTGTCTAATATTAAAGAGGTTTGCAAAAATGGCAAAACAGTACTACTTTTCTAAGTTTGTAAGATTTCACCTACATGTGAAGTCTAAAAAAGTCAAACTCATAGAAGCAGAGAGTAGTATTTTTCATAAAATATTTTATGTATGTAAATATATAGTGGTTTTAATATTTATATTTTTACTTTTACTGCATTTTTTTTGAGACAGAGTCCCACTTTGTTGACCAGGCTGGAGTGCAGTCTCATGATTCAGCTTACTGCAACCTCTGCCTGCCAGGTTCAAGTGATTCTCCTGTCCCAGCCCTGAGTAGCTGACATTACAGGTGAGTGCCACCATGCCAGGCTAATTTTTGTATTTTTAGTAGAGATGGGATTTCACTATGTTGCCCAGGCGGATCTTGAACTCCTGACCTCAAGCGATCTGCCCACCTCAGTCTCCCAAAGCGCTGAGAATGAATACAGGCATGAGCCACTGTGTTTGGCCATTTTTACTACATTACTTTTAATGGCAAAACCAGCAATTACTTTTCCATCAATCTAATACATGAATTAAAATTAAACAAGTATGAAAGAATTTCAGTTTTAATTTCTAACACAGTAAATATTGACAGACATAACCCACCTACATAAAAGCTTTTGGGGGTGCCTCAATAAATTTTAAGAGTGTAAAGGGGCCCTGAGACTAATGAGTTTGAAAACTCTGCTCTGTGAATCAATTATAGAAAACTTTTATGTTTCAAAATTGAATGTGTATGTGATGAGTGGAAATTAATTCACAGAATTAAATTAACATGAGAGTTTAGCTAAGGTTAACTACTATATCACTAAATCACAAAACATCACTCCCTCATATGTCTCATTACAGAGGAGATCTGAATGACGTATCCAGAGATGAAATCTGCTGTCAACCAGGCTATGAGAAACAAATTTCCTTAAAACCCAAGAGGATTAACCAAAAAACCAAAATACTTTAAAGAGAACAAGATATTTTGCTTCAAAAATATAGGTCAATGTGACTTTTCAACTAATATACACATTATTTTGATTTCCAACAAGTGCTTCTACACAAACCACATGTAATCACTGCTGCAAGACCATGCCTTTTTCCATCAACAAAATTGTGGGCATCTATTGTTAAAGATGTCTATTTAAGGGTCAGAAAGAAGCCTTCACACAAATTTATCTTTCTGTGCATTGAATTCTCATTTCTTTGTACATGTCCACACCTTTCCTCTTCTTCTGAACCTCAGGACTCCTTCCAAAGTCTCTAGTCTATCCTCTTTTTAAAAAAAAAAAAAAAGTGCAATAAATAACATAAAAGAGAACAAGGGAGACAAATTTTTTTTTTTTTTTTTTTTTTTTGAGATGGAGTCTTGCTCTGTCACCCAGGCTGGAGAAGGGAGACAATTTAATATGGAGAGAACCACCTTTGCAATCATTATTACATATATGAAATGATTCAAATCTTCAAGATGGGGTGTCAATTAGAGTAAGTTCTTCTATAATACACAAAGCTATCAAAACTCTAATAAAGGAGAACTACCAAATGATCTAGCTATCTTGCTTCTGGATATATATGCAAAGGATGTGAAATCAGTGTATTGAAGAGATATCAGTACTCCTATGTTCACTGTAGCACTATTCACAATAGCCAAGGTATGGAATCAAACTAAGTGTCCATCAGTAGATAAACAGACACAGAAAATGTGTGTATATATACACAATGGAATACTATTTAGCCTTAAAAAGAAGAATGTTCTGTCATTTGAGACAACATGGTTGAACCTGGAAGACAATATGTTAACTGAAATACACTAGGCACAGAAATAAAAATTCTGAATCATCTCACATATATGTGAAATCTAAAAAAGTCAAACTCATAGAAGCAGAGAGTAGAATGGTGACTACTGGGGCTGGGTGGGGTAGGAGGTGAGGATGGGGAGATGTTGGTCAAAGGGTACAAAGTTTCAATTAGAGGGGAAAAATAATTTTTTGAGGTCTATTGCACAGCATGGTAACTATAGTTAATAACAATGTATTGCAAAATTCTAAGTTGCTGTGTTTCTTTGTTTTTAATTAATTTTTTAAATTGACAATAATTGTAGATATCAGGTTGGCTGGCAAGATGGCTGAATAAGAACAGTTCCAGTCTGCAGCTCCCAGCAAGATCGACGTGGAAGGTGAGTGATTTCTGCATTTACAACTGAGGTACTCGGTTCATCTCACTGGGACTGGTTGGACAGTGGGTGCAGCCCACAGAGGGCGAGCTGAAGCAGGGTGGGCTCACCTTGATCCTCACCAGGGAAGCTCAAGGGGTCAGGAGATTTCCCTTTCCTAGCCAAGGGAAGCCGTGACAGACTGTACTGGGAGAAACAGTACACTCCGGCCCAGATACTGCGCTTTTCCAGTGGTCTTCGCAACCAGCAGACCAGGAGATTCCCTCAGGTGCCTAGCTCAGCAGGTCCCACCTGCGTGGAGCCCAGCAAGCTCAGATCCACTGGCTTGAAATTCTCGCTGCTAGCACAGCAGTCTGAGGTTGACCTGAAACACTCGAGCTTGGTGGGGGAAGCGGAGTCTGACATTGCTGAGGCTTGAGTAGGCAGTTTTACCCTCACAGTGTAAACAAAGTTGCCAGGGAAGTTCGAATTGGGCGGAGCTCACCACAGCTCAGCAAGACCGACTGCCTCTCTAGTTTCCTCCTCTCTGGGCAGGGCATCTCTGAAAAAAAGGCTGCAGCTCCAGTCAGGGACTTATAGATAAAACCCCCATCTCCCTGGGACAGAGCACCTGGGGGAAGGGCCAGCTGTGGGCATGGCTTCAGCAGACTTAAACATCCCTGCTTGACAGCTCTGAAAAGAGCAGTGGTTCTCACAGCACAGCGTTTGAGCTCTGATAAGGGACAGACTGCCTCCTCAAGTGGGTCCCTGACCCCCGTGCCTCCTGACTGGGAGACACCTCCCAGTAGGGGCCAACAGACACCTCATACAGGAGAGCTCTGACTGGCATTTGGCGGGAGCCCCTCTGGGATGAAGCTTCCAGAGGAAGGAACAGACAGCAATCCTTGCTGTTCTGCAGCCTCCACTGGTGATACCCAGGCAAACAGTGTCTGGAGTGGACCTCCAGCAAACTACAGCAGACCTGCAGCAGAGGGGCCTGTTAGAAGTAAAACTAACAAACAGAAGGAATAGCATCAAC
This sequence comes from Papio anubis, assembly GCF_008728515.1. Lineage (NCBI taxonomy): Eukaryota > Metazoa > Chordata > Mammalia > Primates > Cercopithecidae > Papio > Papio anubis. The sequence goes on from NC_044981.1 coordinate 78,874,803, forward strand.
ATCAACAAAAAGGACATCCACTCAGAGACCTCATCTGAAGGTCACCAACATCAAAGACCAAAGGTAGATAAATCCATGAAGATAGGGAGAAACTAGGGCAAAAAGGCTGAAAATCCCAAAAACCAGAATGCCTCTTTTCCAGAGGATCACAACTCCTCGCCAGCAAGGAGTTGTGAAAACTAGATGGAGAATGAGTCTGACAAATTGACAGAAGTAGGCTTCAGAAGGTGGGTAATAACAAACTCCTCCGAGCTAAAGGAGCATGTTCTAACTCAATGCAAGGAAGCTAAGAACGTTGAAAAAAGGTTAGACGAATGGCTTACTAGAATAACCAGTTTAGAGAAGAACATAAATGATCTGATGGAGCTGAAAAACACAGCACGAGAACTTTGTAAAGAATAAACAAGTATCAATAGCCAAAGCGATCAAGTAGAAGAAAGGGTATCAGAGACTGAAAACCAATTCAATGAAATAAAGCGAGAAGACAACATTAGAGAAAAAAAAGTGAAAAGAAATGAGTAAAGCCTTCAAGAAATATGGGACTATGTGAAAAGACCAAATCTACGTTTGATTGGTGTTCTTGAAAGTGATGGGGAGAATGGGACCAAGTTGGAAAACACTCTTCAGGATATTATCCAGGAGAACTTCCCCAACCTAGCAAGGCAAGTCAACATTCAAATTCAGAAAATACAGAGAACACCATAAAGATACTCCTCAAGAAAAACAACCCTAAGACACATAATCGTCAGATTCACCAAGGTTGAAATGAAGGAAAAAATGTTAATGGCAGCCAGAGAGAAAGGTCGGGTTACCCACAAAGGGAAGCCCATCAGACTAACAGTACATCTCTCTGCAGAAATCCTGCAAGCCAGAAGAGAGTGGGGGCCAATATTCAACATTCTTAAAGAAAAGAACTTTCAATCCAGAATTTCATATCCAGCCAAACTAAGCTTCATAAGCAAAGGAGAAATAAAATCCTTTAAAGACAAGCAAACGCTGAGAGACTTTGTCACCACCAGGCCTACCTTACGAGAGATCCTGAAGGAAGCACTAAACATGGAAAGGAAAAACCAGTACCAGCCACAGCAAAAACATACCAAATTGTAAAGACCATCGATGCTATGAAGAAACTGCATCAACTAACCAGCTAGCATCATAACGACAGGATCAAATTCAAACACAACAATATTAACCTTAAATGTAAACGGGCTAAATGCCCCAATTAAAAGATATACAGTGGCAAATTGAATAAAGAGTCAAGACCCATCAATGTGCTGTATTGAGACCCATCTCATGTGCAAAGATACACATAGGCTCAAAATAAAGAGATGGAGGAAGCTTTACCAAGCCAATGGAAAGCAAAGAAAAGCAGGGGTTGCAATCCTAGTCTCTGATAAAACAGACTTTAAACAAACAAAGATCAAAAGAGACAAAGAAGGGCACCACATAATGGTTAATGGATCAATGCAACAAGAAAAGCTAACTATACTAAATATATATGCACCCAATACAGGAGCACTCAGATTCATAAAGCAAATTCTTAGAGACCTACAAAGAGACTTAGACTCCCACACAATAATGGTGGGAGACTTTAACACCCCACTGTTAATATGAGACAGATCAACGAGACAGAAAATTAACAAGGATATCCAGGACTTGAACTCAGCTCCGGACCAAGCAGACCTAATAGACATCTACAGAACTCTCCACCCCAAATCAACAGAATACACATTCTTCTCAGCATCACATAGCACTTATTCTAAAATTGAACGAACAATTGGAAGTAAAACACTCCTCAGCAAATGCAAAAGAACAGAAATCATAACAAACTGTCTCTCAGACCACAGTGCAATCAAACTAGAACTCAGGACTAAGAAACTCACTCAAAACCACACAACTACATGGAAACTGAACAACCTGCTCCTGAATGACTACTGGGTAAATAACAAAATTAAGGCAGAAATAAATATGTTCTTTAAAACCAATGAGAATAAAGACACAATGTACCAGAATCTCTGGGACACACTTAAAGCAGTGTGTAGAGGGAAATTTATAGTGCTAAATGCCCACAAGAGAAAGCAGGAGAGATCTAAAATCGACACCCTAACATCACAATTAAAAGAACTAGAGAAGCAAGAGCAAACACATTCAAAAGCTAGCAGAAGACAAGAAATAACTAAGATCAGAGCAGAACTGAGGGAGACAGAGACATGAAAAACCATTCAAAAATCAATGAATCTAGGAGCTTGTATTTTGAAAAGATCAACAAAATAGACCGCTAGCAAGACTAATAAAGAATAAAAGAGAGAAGAATCCAACAGACACAATAAAAAATGATAAAGGGGATATCACCACAAATCTCACAGAAATACAAACTACCATCATAGAATATTATAAACACCTCTGTGCAAATAAACTAGGAAATCTAGAAGAAATGGATAAATTCCTAGACACATACACCCTCCCAAGACTAAACCAGGAAGGAGTCAAATCCCTGAATAGACTAATAACAAGTTCTAAAATTGAGGCAATAATTAATAGCCTATCAAGCAAAAAAAAGTCCAGGACCAGAGAGATTCACAGCCAAATTCTACCAGAGGTACAAAGAGGAGCTGATACCATTCCTTTTGAAACTATTTCAAACAATAGAAAAAGAGGGAATCCTCCCTAACTCATTTTATGAGGCCAGCATCATCCTGACACCAAAACCTGGCAGAGACACAACAAAAAAAGAAAATTTAGGCCAATATCCCTGATGAACATTGATGCGAAAATCCTCAAGAAAATACTGGAAACTGAATCCAGCAGCAGATCAAAAAGCTTATCCACCATGATCAAGTCGGCTTCATCCCTGACATGCAAGGCTGGTTCAACACACTCAAATCAATAAATGTAATTCATCACATAAACCAAACCAATGACAAAAACCACATGATTATCTCAATAGATGTGGAAAAAGCCTTCGACATAATTCAACAGCCCTTCATACTGAAAACTCTCAATAAAGTAGGCATTGATGAAACGGATCTCAAAATAGTAAGAGCTATTTATGACAAACCCACAGCTAATATCATACTGAATAGGCAAAAACTGGAAGCATTCCCTTTGAAAACTGGCACAAGACAAGGATGCCCTCTCCCACCACTCCTATTCAACATAGTATTGGAAGTTCTGGCCGGGGAAATCAGGCAAAAGAAATAAGTAAAGGGTATTCAATTAGGAAAAGAGGAAGTGGAATTGTCTCTGTTTGCAGATGACATGATTGTATATTTAGAAAACTCTATCATCTCAGCCCCAAATCTCCTTAAGCTGATAAGCAACTTCAGCAAACTCTCAGGATACAAAATCAATGTGCAAAAATCACAAGCATTCCTATACATCAATAACAGACAGAGAGCCAAATCATGAACAAACTCCCATTCACATATGCTACAAAGAGAATAAAAAATACCCAGGAATACAACTTACAAGGGATGTGAAGAACCTCTTCGAGGAGAACTACAAACCACTGCTCAAGGAAATAAGAGAAGACAGAAACAAATGGAAAAACATTCCATGCTCATGCATATGAAGAATCAATATCATGAACATGGCCATATTGCCCAAAGTAATTTATAGATTCAGTGCTATCCCCATCAAGCTACCATGGACTTTCTTCACAGAATTGGAAAAAACTGCTTTAAATTTCATATGGAACCAAAAAGGAGCCCACATAGTCAAGACAAGCCTAAGCAAAAAGAACAAAGCTGGAGGCATCACACTACCTGACGTCAAACTATACTACAAGGCTACAGTAACCAAAACAGCATGGTACTGGTAACAAAACAGATATATAGACCAATGGAACAGAACAGAGGCTTCAGAAATAACATCACACATCTACAACCATCTGATCTTTGACAAACCTGACAAAAACAAGGAATGGGGAAAGGATTCCTTATTTAATAAACGGTGTTGAGAAAACTGGCTAGCCATATGCAGAAAGCTGAAACTGAATCTCTTCCTTAAACCTTATACAAAAATTCACTCAAGATGGATTAAATACTTAAACAGAAGACCTAAAATCCTAACACCCTAGAAGAAAACCTAGGCAATACCATTCAGGATGTAGGCATGTGCAAAGACTTCATGACTAAAACATCAAAAGCAATGGCAACAAAAGCCAAAATAGACAAATGGGATCTAATTAAAGTAAAGAGCTTCTGCACAGCAAAAGAAACTATCAGCAGAGTGAACAGGCAACCTAGAGAATGGGAGACAATTTTTGCCATCCATCCATCTGACAAAGGGCTAATATCCAGAATGTACAAAGAACTTAAATTTACAAGAAAAAGCAAACAACCCCATCAAACAGTGGGGGAAGGATATGAACAGACACTTGTCAAAAGAAAACATTTATGCAGCCAACAAACATATGAAAAAATGCTCATCATCACTGGTCATTAGAGAAATGTAAATCAAAATCACAATGAGATACCATCTCACACCAGTCAGAATGGTGATCATTAAAAAGTCAGGAAACATCAGATGCTGGAGAGGGTGTGGAGAAATAACACTTTTACACTGTTGGTGGGAGTGTGAATTAGTTCAACCATTGTGGAAGGCAGTGTGGTGATTTCTCAAGGATCTAGAACTAGAAATACCATTTGACCCAGCAATCCCATTACTGGCTATATACCCAAAGGATTATAAATCATTCTACAATAAAGACACATGCATATGTATGTTTATTGCTGCACTGTTCACAATAGCAAAGACTTGGAACCAACTCAAATGCCCATCAATGATAGACTGGATGAAGAAACTGTGACACATATACACCATGGAATACTACCCAGCCATAAAAAGGAATGAGTTCATGTCCTTTGCAGGGACATGGATGAAGCTGGAAACCATCATTCTCAGCAAACTAACACAAGAACGGAAAACCAAACACCGCATGTTCTCACTCGTAAGTGGGAGTTGAACAATGAGAACACATGGACACAGGGTGGGGAACATCACATACCAGGGCTTGTCAGGGGGTGGGGGGCTGGGGGATGGATAGCATTAGGAGAAATACCTAATGGAGATGACGGGTTGATGGGTGCAGCAAACCACCATGGCACGTGTATACCTATGTAACAAACCTGCACATTCTGCACATTTACCCCAGAACTTAAAGCATAATAAATTGTAGATATCAGGTACAACATAATGTTTTGAAATATATATACATTGTGGAACAGCTAAACTGAGCTAATTAACATATGAATTACCTCACATATTTATCACAGGAGAGTAAATTTCAAATGTTCTCATCATAAAAAGGATGTGAGGTGATGAATATTAATTAGCCTGATTTAATCATTCCACATAATACACATATAACATCACATTGTATCCCATAACTATACACAATTATAATGATTTTTAAATAAAATGGTAAAAATCACCTTATATTTGACAATAAATGTACTATATGAGAGTTATTCTTTAGTAATTAGAACTACAATAATGGCCCAGCCATACCTAGGTAAGTGAAGAAACCTCTGAGAACTAATATACTTGTGTTCATCCTTCATACATTTATCAGGCACCTACTGAAGTGCTAGTTGCTGAGGACAGGAACAAGAGGAGATGTTTCCTGCCTAGGAGGCTCCCAATTGGCTAGAGCAGATGACACTTTCACAGCTGATCATAATACAATATGTTAAATGCCATAAAGGCTGATGAATATTGTGCTCTAAAAGAGAGGGTGGAAAGCAGGAATGGACTGCACTGGCAGGGTTGGTTAGGTAATTTCAGGCATAGGGATCCTGTGTGAGCCAGCAAAGTGCTTGGAGGGAACAGCTGGTGTGGTCATGAATGGAATGGTGTGTGTGCACACACAGTCTGATTTGAAAATAATGCTCTGGCAGCTTCACTTATTAAGAATTTATACCACATGGGCCATTCAATGAAGAAATAAAAGCTTATTAAAATGCAATATTAAACTTCAAATTATTTACAATCTTAAATATATTTTTATTGCAATAAGCCCATGAAATAATATATGATTAAAATGTAATCTATAAAATTCATATTACATACTTGGATAGTAGCTGCTGAAAGTTAGTTCTCAAGACACACATCTTAGGTAACTAAGGGAAAGGAAGTTTTAAAATAGAAATAAGAATATGTCTCACTAAAGAAATTCTTCTATTTGAGACTGGACTACTTTTTGAGACGTAACAATCTAGTTGTAGGCATAATGTCACTAATTTTATCAACATAGGCTAATCTAGGTATTGTGTGAGAGTATACATGTATGCCAGTGTGTCAGTACACTATAACCTACCTAAAGTCATATTATTCTTCAACTTTCATGGCTAATTCTCATAAAAATGATTACAAGACTTTAATTGCACATTTTAAAAGAAAGTTCACCCTAAAAATACATATACATCTTAAAACATGGAATTTCAACTCATTTGGCAGCAGCTATGGAGACCCAAGTTTAATGAAAGCTTGTTAAAATTGCTTTTTCCTTGTTTTTAAATTTTTTGTAAAATAATCAAAACTCTATTGGCATGACAGCATTTTAAAATATTCAATATTATGTCTGCTGTGTGTGTCATTTGAAACAGACCTTTTTCTCAAAACATAATCAAAGAGAGAAGGGTTATGTTTGCATTTCTTTGTTCAAGGTGTTTATTGCATCTCAGAGGGCATACATGCACTGGGTTTTTAAACTGAAATACAAAGAAAGCCATTTTGAAATTGGTCTTAGGTAATTTTTCCCCATTACAGTGTATGTTATCCCCACAGTAAATTCAGATACAACCACTTTTAAATGGTACCATACATCTATTAAATAATTTGAAAAATAGGCAAACACCTTTCCAACCCAATATGCTTTTATGAAGAGCTGCCAAGCCACTAGCAACACTGATCAACAGTGACCTCATTTGTGCATCAAAATCTTAAGCCAAGCCATCAGCACAGACAGTATGACGACAAATTAAAACTTAAAGAATACAGTATGTACAGTAAAAGATACAATTCTCTGAATTAGTTTAAATCCTAATCACAATGTTACAACAAAACCTACTTTGAGCTCAATTGAAGGATGGAAGAACACTAGTCTACAAAACACACAAAGAAATACTAAATTAACAGATGTACCAAAAACCCACAGTAAAGTAAAATTATCTGCAGTAATATCTTTAAATTACAGATATACCTTGGGGTGCCTTCAGAATAACTTGAATAGTACCTCTCTAACTGCATTTTCATGAACGTGATACAAACAGACTCTTTACTTTTCAGTGCATTTAATCAAGAATGAATAAATAGGTCAATTTAGATGCAAAACCTGTCAAATATAATTAAAATATATATATTTTAATATAGCAGTGATAAATAGGAGATTCTTCCCATATGATTTTTCATTCTTGATAAGGTAGTTTCAAAGAGAAGTATTTATTATGGACATTAACCTTTATATTTTTTAAAATAAAATTTCTTAACATATACAGTGCCACAAAAATAAACATTTCTCACAACAGTTGAAGTTCCTGTGATTGGAAAAATGTACTCCACACTGAAAAAAGTTTTGTATATTTATGAGTGTTTTCCTTATTATCTGATATTATCGCACTATGCTTGTAACAGATACAGAAGAAAAGATAATTTATGGGAAGAGTTTCGGGTTTGTTCGAAAGTTATATGTACATTGAAACCTTCAAAAACACAGACACATCTTTCCAAATAGCTCACCACACAACAGCTGCATCATCTGTCCTCAGGCGAAGTCCAGAAAAGCACTAAAGGCATCAGTAACATCCATTCATTGTTTACATCGTACAATACACAAATAATCCAAATACACTACAATTTCGAGAGTAGGGATAACAGCTAAGGTAGTACACATTCCTAATGTTCACTTTCACGGCTGTGCTACACATTTTGGAAGAGAAGTTATGAGTAAGCATTGGGTTTGGTACTGGTGGCTCCCTTTGAAACTGAGCATCAATCTCATTTGAAGTCTCCAAATTCATTTATTTTCCTATTCAGTCACAAAAATTGCAGCTGTAAAGAAAACAAGAATTAGAATTAGAAAAAAAGAGTATTACATAGTCCTCAAACATTTTACCTCCCTTGCAATTTTACTTCACAGTTTCTGCAAACAACTTTTACATAAAAAGGTCTCTGCATGGACAAATTCACATTTACATACTTTTCACGGCTTTTTAAAACAAGCTTAACATTTTTAAAATTTAGCCAGAAATTAAAAAAAAAAACTTTTGAGGTATAGTTTCATTTTAATAATTATATCAACAAAAATTTGAAATTTAGACACATATTAAAAATTTTAGTAGCAGGACATTCGGTATAGCATTCAGTATCTAAGAGCAGCTAACCTTTAAAAACGTCAGCCAAAGAAAAAGGGGGCATGGCCACGACCTTACATTATTTTTTCATGTATTCAGTTACAGTGTTCAATGAGTCACTTACTAAACAACTGAACCAGTGACAGAATAGAAGAGAACGGAGAGATCCCTGGTGACTCAATGCCTTTTCTCAGCCACTTCCCACTCATCTCCTTGGCTAATTCATGCATCATTCATTTCTGCTGGAAACATTTGTGGGGTCTTAAGTCTTAGCCGCATAGATAACTCTTCATAAAATAGTCATTCTCTCTGTGTGTCTGTCTTTATCTGGCTCTGTCTCTGTCTCTCTTTCTCTGTTTCTCTCTCTCTCTCAGGTAAGGACTGTCTCAAGCATATCTGTTTCCTGTACTTATCAAAGTTCCAGGCATATGATTAGAGCAACATTTATTAAGAGGTGAATACAAGCTGCTCTATGCAGTTTCCTTGGTCACTCCTGAAAGTTATTAAGTGTTCATTGTCTCACTTATGTCTACATTAGCCAATCCAAAGTGTAATAGAAAAGTTGGGCATAAGGAGAGTTTACCTGACTGAGATGTCAATACCTTAAAATAATACATCATTAATCTTGTATATTAAAAAAAAATCAAGAATCCACAAAGATCTTAGTAGGCATTAGTGAAGGTTTTTAAGAAATACATGTAGCACAGTAGGTGCATACTGAAAACAACACTGGACAGAAGTCCAAAAACACTGAGTTCTTCCTTGTGGGACACTGGGCAAATTCCTTAATGCCCAAGGATCACTTCTTTTGGCTGTGAAATGGAGACAAAAAATTTCTGGCTAGTTTATCTCACATGATTGATCTCCTACTAAGAAGTGGATGTGAAAAGTACCATGTAAATTATGTTCGTCCATTCAGCAAGGATTTGTTGAGAACCTACCCACTGTGTTAGGTGCTGGGGTCAATAGTGAACATTTTTCCTTCATTAGTTTCCTTCCATAACTTCAGCATGACTCATTTCATAAATTATATGAAATTTGTGAAATTTAAAACTCGAACATTAGAAATTTAAAATTCTGCTTGAATGCAGAAATGTAAAGAGTAATAATCTAAGCTTTATGGGGCAAAAGAAGGATAAGCAAAATAAAAATACAATTATGCAGTCAAATACATTCTTAGATGATTTCTAAATGCAATAGTATAAATGTTGACTTTCTATAAATTCCAGTCATCACGTAATAAAGTGGCAATTTTCTAATTTACCAAGTAGCTTGGGCACCTTTTTGCTTTATTAAAGCTAATCGTTGTGCTTTCCAGGATAAGGACAATTTGGAGGTTACTTGTCCTCCCAGTTACATAAATTAAGACTTTAAAAAATTCTTAAAGATAGCTTTTAATATCTTTAATAAATTATTTTAATAAATTATTACTATTACATACAGCTATTCAACACGCAGAAATAATGAATACCTCTTGAAATAGCTAAGCATTATACAGCTCATTATTACAAGCCTACAGGAAAAGCTCAGTATTAGATACCTTAAATTGTTTACAAGAAATCCTTGATGTTAAGATCCGCTAATGGGTCCTTTGCTGGAGGTTTCTTGGGACTCTGAGTGGCAGGTGTAGGGCTTGGAGAAAGCTAATGGGAAAAAGACAGCCCCAAAGAGCAGGAATAAAAAGGAGAGGGGGAGAGAGAGAGAGAGAGAGAGAGAGAGAGAGAGAGAGAGAGAGACAGAGAGACAGAGAGAAAGAGAGAGACAGAGAGAGAAAAAAGCATTAGGCAGAACACATATCAAAGAAAACAAACATGCAGAAGATTAGATGGTTAAAGGCTTATAAAATCTACTTGTTCTACATAGTCACAGAGTTGTGTTTAATTCTGGACTGGTAAAATATACTTCAACTGATATTTGGCTTTCTTGAACTTCTCTGACATCGGATTTAGCCAAAGTAAAATTTAGGGACTCCAGTAGAACAATATGGATATGACTTAGGGAAGTTGTGAAAAACTAGTAACATAAAGATACTATGAACAAACAGTAAAACAAACAAACAAACAACTGTTTTCTCTATACAAAAGCATTTTTACTTTGAGTCATTAGTACCTCTAAACTAATAAAGCAATTTAAATGGCTTTTCTTATAGTGAGAGTGAATTTGAAGGAAAAATAGGAAACAGTTTGCAGAAAGCTATTTAAGAAATTACTTACACTTATTAGCTAAATATACTAGAATTTCATATACATTCTTTTAAGTGAAAATCAGTCAAGTTTGAGGGCACTGTTTATTTCACATGACCAAATAGTTTCCTAGTAGTGAATGCCACTAAATTCTAATGCAATCTATTCAGCTCTCAGAGAAGGCTAAAACTTATTATTAAATACAATAGGAAAGAATCATATTGGACTTGCAGCAAAAGTAACAAATAATTAACTTGCCTTGTTTCTGTTTAACCAGAATCTAAATTATTTTTTCATTGTGTCACAGATACAACTTCCGGGAGCTGACTTTTACAGGACACAAGGTCTTGAAAAATCTCATGTAGTCTATAGAGTAATAGTTGACATCTAGGCTTTGAGTCTAATTAATCTCCTATGCTTGTAGTAACATGCTGGGACTGTGGGCCAGTGATGTATATTTTTATTAGTTCAGCAAACAGAGTTCCAGAAGTGTAGATTTTGAGCTTTGGTCCTATGTCCAGAAACTACTGACTAATTATATTATCTATTTGTCAAATTTCCATGTTTAAAACTGGGACATGGGCTGAGTGTGATGACTCATATCTGTAAAATTCCAGCACTTTGGGAGGCCGAGGCAGGAGGATCACTTGAGGCCAGGAGTTTGAGACCAGCCTGGGCAACAAGGCGAGGCCTCATCTCTACAAATAGTAAAAAAAAAAAATAGCTGGGTGCAGTGGCTTGCACCTGTGGTCCCAGCTACTCAAGAGGCTGAGGTGAGAGATCCCTGGAGCCTGGGAGTTCAAGGCTGCAGTGAGCTATGAGTGCACCACTGCACTTCAGCCTGGGCAACAGAGTGAGACCCTATCTCAAACAAACAAACAAACAAACAAATAACAACAAAAAACCTGGGATCTGCTTCATAGAAATATATAAAAAAAATGTAAGGCTTGAAGTTCCTTAGATCAACTCAAAGATTGGTCCATTATTGATAATTAGGTGAGATGACGATATCATACCAAACAATGCAAAAATGCTAGGATAGTCCTGGCATCAGTAATAAAAAAACTACTTTGTTTTCTGAAGCTACCAACTCAACATTTATTTTATTATCTAGTATAATTATGCTTCTCCTCTGATATAGGAAATATAATCTAAAAATTACATAAATATGATGTATCATTACCTGGCTTATTATGAATTCAATTACTGATTAAAACAATGTATTTCCATGATACTATCTATCTTTTATTTTCATTCTTCTAATTAAGTAAATTGTTGCTAACATTGGTATTACACAAGAAAAACAACTGCCTTAAGTAATAAAATTATATTCATTTATTTCTGAAGCTTTCAATATATCAAACACAATAAGGTTAAAAGAAATCTCAGTAACATTGCTCCAAGTTCATAATAACAGAAATATTTCTTTTATTCAAAAAGATGAGAGTCATGGATCTATTCAAACATCAAGGAAACATTTATGATAAATGAGATCCCTTAGAATTTAAGTATATCTAAGTTACACTTAACCACAACCATTATACCCAAAACCTTCCTCACTGTCCCCAAAAACAACACTACACAGGGTTCAGTAGTCTTCAGGTAGACTAGAAAATTTCTCCTGAAGCCAGTTATGGCCAGTAATAGCCATGAAGGCTAGGGCTTCTCACGTTCTAAATTTCTGTCTTTCAACATCCACTATTCTTTCTCTTGGTCCCTGTTGCTTTTGAGGGGCAAAGTGAAGAAGCTGAAAGGAAATCTTGGTAACAGGTCCATGGATTTAGAGATGCATCAAGGAAGCAAAAGGGATTAAGGTATACTCAGAAAGTTCACAGCAGGTATTCCACAGATAAGACAGTATAAATACTGATTTGATAAGTTAAAAATAGTATAGGACTGAAAACATTTACTCATAGCATTAAAATATATTTGAGCTATTTGGTCTAGTTTGTAAAGCATGCTGCTACCAAAGTAGTAATTTGGTGTCCTGACTCCATCCAAGTCAATTTCTCATGAGGAAAACTTCTTTGGTTTGACATGTACCATCACCTCAGCCAGACAATTTAAAAGAGGAATCAGGAAAGCATGATTCATCACTAAGACTAGCACCTCTAGCAGCAAAACGGTTCAACAAAGTGTAATATATTTTGTCATTTTTGAAGAGGAAGTAGCACAGTGTGTAGTAAGGAATTTAGCTTTACCTAAACTGAGGTTTTTCCTTTTCCCAGAAAGGTAACCTCTAAATCCTTCTAATTTCCCAAATGGTAGGTGTGTCTTTGTTATTCAAGGTGGGCTCCAGGAACACCTGACAGTTTATGCTAACAAGGTGACTCAGAGTGGAGGCAGAAAGCCCAACCATGTGATTTTAGGGCTGGGTCTTTGGGCCGCATGAAACCAGTCTGATCTTCAGAGGGGAACAGGGGTTGAAGATTGAGTTCCACAAAATGGGTAACAATTCAACCAACCAATCCTACATAATGAAGCATCAATAAATGCTGGACGCTGAAGCTCAGGTGAGCTTGTGATACTGCATGTGTACTGTCACACGATGATGCCCGGAGAAGAACCCACCTCTGAGGACAAAGAAGCTTCATGTTTAGAACTTTCCCAGATGATGTTTATGTATCTTTTCCTATAACTGGATCTAATTTGCATCCTTTTACTACAATAAAACTCTTATAAGTTTAGTGCTTTCCTGAGTTCTGTGAATCATTCTAGGAAACTGCTTAACCTGAGGGTGGCCATGGAAAAACCTCGAATTTGTAGTCAGCTAGTCTGAAGTGGGGGTGGCCCCAAGGACTCACAAATGTGTGCTTTTTTTCTGGAGTGAGGAGATTCTAAAAGGGACTATTCTCACAGACTATGCAGTTTGGCAAACTTATTGCAGTTAGTGTCACGAGTCTTGGGCAGACATGGCAGTCTGGAGTACTGTGCTGCCAACCTTTCTGGGTAACACTGGGAACACATGCTAAAACTACAGACTAGCAGCACCCACTTCTCTGGGACAAATGCCTTGGATGCCCTGAATATCTGGATGTTCTCAGGAACCAATTTGAATTAAGTAGGAAGACAATGGAGGGATCTTTAGACAGTAAGTTATTTCCATCATTTTTTCCCCCAAATCTCACACTTTTGTAGATCTGTCTTCCATGCTCCCTTTACTTCTGAAGCAACAGGTATGAGAATTACATTAGGTAAAAACACTTTTTAAACAGTTTGCTACACCAATGTTTTATACTTATTAGTTAATGTCACTGGCTGGTTTGTGGACATTGAACAAACTGACCTGCGTGCCAGGTACAGCAGCAGCTCCAAAGGGCGGCCTCATCATGGGCTGTGCAAACATGACTGGCTGCTGAGGCATCATGGGCATGCCTGTCCCAGCAGGAGGCTGAGGAGGAAGAATGGAGAGTGGTTCAGAGCATGAGTGGAACCCACTAGGGCACTATCCTGACATTTATTGCTTTTATGTACTTCTGACAATATTTGAGGAATGCAGGACTATGAGGAAGTATAATTTGTAATTCTAACTAGGGATAATGTGAGGCTGTACTGTGAGGGAGAGAGTCGCTAAGGTGGGTGGGTAGCATAAGCCTGGTTGGCCACATGGTATCCTCATCCTAACCAAACTTTATTGTTGTTTATTCATCTTCTCTAAGCATAATTCTTGGAGAGATAAAAATTTGTTTCTTTATGAAAGATGGTCCTAAAATTGGCTGGTAAAATTGGTGAATAAACAGTCCTAGTATAATAATTAAGGGTTGATTTTGATGATGGGCTAAAGCTATTTGTAAATATTCTAGTAAAAATGATATAACAACGTACTATAGAAATTAATTTGATGGTAGAACATATTTTATGACTGATTTTGTCACTTCATGTGTAGACTACTTAAGGTTTAAAGCAGATGACAACTTTTTAAGTTTTACTTACTATGTTTTGGGAAGAATTATATTCTGTAGGAATACTTACTAATTTGGGATCTGGCAAATAATTTAGAAATGTCGATTACAATTTTTAGCATAGGTCATCACTCACCATTCCAAATCCTGCTGAAGGTTGTCCAACCGATGGGGCCCCGGCAACAGGAGGAACTGAACTGGTTGGAGGTACAGCTCCTTGCTACACAGATAGACAGACAGACATACACATACAAATAACACAAAAACACACAAAACAAACAAAAAGAACAATATAATTTGGTTATTGTTTATTTATTTTAAAGATGGGGTATCACTCCATTGCCCAGGCTGGAGTACAATGGCATGATCACAGCTCACTGCAGCCTTGAACTCCTGGGCTCAAGCAATTCTCCCACCTCAGCCTCCTGAATAGCTGGGACCATGGGCACATGCCACCATGGCTGACCAAGTTTTAAAAATTTTTTGTAGAGATGGGTCATGCTATGCTGCCTAGGCTGGTCTCAAGCTCCTGGCCTCAAGCAATCCTCCTGCCTTGGCCTCCCAAAATGCTGGATTACAGGCAAGAGCCACTGTACCCAGCTGAACATAATTTGGTTTTAAAATGACAGAATTTTAAAATGAATGCATGTCAAATATGTATGAGTGGATATGTAAAGAAAATCTCAAATTTCAGTTTTAAATTTAAAAAGGAAAATGGTTTTAGCACCACATCAATGATATAAACAAGATTACTGACTTGATGTTCTCTGTTACAGTGTCATTTGGACTTGCTGGCTTGCAGTTTGCTCACAACTTTGGACTTTCTCTCTATCTTTTTAGACCCATCCTCACTGGAAATGAGTCAAACTTCCCTAAGCTTGTCTTTTCCTATCATCATATCCTCTAATGGTATTGGGTTAGACATTTGAGAATTGTTCTAATCTTTCTATATGGCTCCAATTTATATTAAGCAAGGTTTACAGGTGGATGTGGTGGCTCATGCCTGTAATCCCAGCATATTAGTGGCATTCACTACTAGGAAACTATTTGGTCATGTGAAACAAACAGTGCCCTCAAACTTGACTGATTTTCACTTAAAAGAATGTATATGAAATTCTAGTGTATTTAGCTAATAAGTGTAAGTAATTTCTTAAATAGCTTTCTGTAAACTGTTTCCTATTTTTCCTTCAAATTCACTCTCACTATAAGAAAAGCCATTTAAATTGCTTTATTAGTTTAGAGGTACTAATGACTCAAAGTAAAAATGCTTTTGTATAGAGAAAACAGTTGTTTGTTTGTTTGTTTTACTGTTTGTTCATAGTATCTTTATGTTACTAGTTTTTCACATCTTCCCTAAGTCATATCCATATTGTTCTACTGGAGTCCCTAAATTTTACTTTGGCTAAATCCAATGTCAGAGAAGTTCAAGAAAGCCAAATATCAGTTGACGTGTATTTTACACTTATATTAGGAGGCCGAGGCAGGAGAATCACTTGAGGCCAGGAGTTTAGGAACAGCAACACAGCAGTATGGGCAATGTAGCAAGAACCCATCTCAACAAAAAAAATTTTAAAAGTTAGCTGGGCCTAATTTTTGGTGGTGTGTGCCTGTAGTCTTAGCTACTCAGGAGGCTGAGGTGGGAGGATAGCTTTAGCTCAGAGCTTGAGAATGCAGTGAGTTGTGATAGCACCGCTGTACTTCAGCCTGTGTGACAAAGTGAGACCCTGTCTCTAAAAAAACATCAATAACAACAAAAACCTTCCATCAAAGAAAAAATCCAGAACTAGATATCTTCATTGGTGAATTCTACCAAATATATAAAGAATTAATATCAATTCTTCTCAAGCTTTTCAAAATAAAGGTAACACTTTTTAACCATTCTTTGATGCCAGTATTACCCTGACACCAAAGCTAGACAAAGATATCACAAACAAAAGAAAACTACAGCGCAATATTCCTTATGAATGTTGATGAAAAAATTCTCAACAAAATGCTAGCACACTGGATCCAGGAGCATATTAAAAGATTATACACCATGACCAGGTTTTACCCAGGAATGCAAGGTTGGTTTAATATATGAAAATTAACACATGCAATACACCATATTAATAGAATAAAATAAAAAATTACATGATTATAGTTAACTCCTATAATTTATGTTACCTCAGCATCTATTTAGGATACACCTTTAATTTTCTCATATCAGAAGCAGGGCTTAGTCACTCTTGACACAGTTTCTAGTTCTCTGCCTCCTCCCAGTTCCTTCAGGTGGTCATCTAGATATCTGCTTCATACCAACACCTTCCCTATGGGATAGCTAGATACAACCTACTTGATTTACCCCACTGTCCCCCACACTCTGCAGAGCTAACTGTACAGATATGCCACAACAACCAACTCTCAGTCACAGCGTCATTCCATGGAACTTGTGCCTGCTTGCTGTAAACCTACCAATTAAATTCCTGTGGAAAATCTGCTTGGGTGATATACTAGACCCCAATAAAGGCCTTGGCCCACAGATCCCTCACTCTCACTCTCTTTTGCTCCTACCCACTGGTTGAACACATGTGTCCTGGATGGCTCCCCACTTCCCTTTGGCATGTTGCCCTCTTCTCCCTGGAATCTGTACGTTTTATTACTTACAGATTCTGTAATTTCATGTGTTTTATTGTATGCCTCCTCTGTGTCTCACTTGACTGACACCTAACTTCTTTGCAGGTCAAGTTCTCTTAGAGAGTGGCTATGTTGGTAGAAATAACACAGTTTAGACAAGAGCCACAAGGGCATTTGCCAGTATAAACAAGCTTCCTGTGAGAGAGACATCTTAGACATGAGGCTTCCACCACAATAAAGAAGTATCCCATGAAAGGCACATTGTAAACAGCAACCTGCTTTTGAGGCCTGTCAGGGCACGGTTAGAGTTTGCAGCCACTTTCCTAAGAGAGACCTGAAAAACGAATAAGGGAAAATCACAACAATGATCATATCAATAGATGTAGAAAAGCATTTGACAAAGTCCAACAGCTTTTCATGACAAAAAGTACTCAACAAACTAGAAATAGCACGGAAATTCCTCAACCTGATAAAGGGTATCTGCAAAAAGCCCACAGCTAACATCATACTTAGTGACTGAAAAAAAAAATGACTGAAAGCTTTCTACCTAAGAATAAGACAAGGAGGTTCTGAAAGTTCTAAGTCAGGGCAGTTGGCAGGAAAAAGCAAGAAATGGCATCCAGGTGGGAAAGAAAGAATGAAACTATCTTTATTCATTGATGACACAATCTTTTTTATATACAGAAATCCCTAAAGAATCCATATACAACAAAACTATCAAAGCTAATAAACATGTTCTTCAAAGTTGCAGGATATAAGACCAATATACAAAACTCAGTGCAGTGTTCCTGTGGAACTAGCAATGAACAATTGAAAAATGTAATTATGAAAACAGTTCTACTTATAATAGCATCAACAATAAAATATTAAAAAATAAATTTAACAGAAATATGAGACTTGAACACTGCAACTATAGAACATTGTTGAAAGAAATTAAATAAGATCTAAACAAATGGAAAGACACCCTTTGTTCATGGGTTGGAAGACTTAATATTAAGATGGTAATAATCTGCAAATTGCTACACAGATTCAATGAAATCCCTATCAAAATTTCAACCACTTTTTTTTGGAGAAATGGATAATCTGAACCTAAAATTTATACAAAAATGCAAGAGAACCAGGATAGCCAAAACAGTTTTGAAAAAGAACAAATTTGGGGGAATCACACTTCCTGGTTTCAAAACTTAAAACAAAGGTACATTAATCAAAACAGGTGGTACTAGCATAAGGACAGACACATAGATCAACATAAGCAAATAAAGAGTCTGGAAATAAACCCACACATCTATGGATAATTTTTTTTCTCTTTCTTAAATTATTCAGCCCAATATGTCAGATGGTCAATTAATTTTTGACAAGATTATCAAAATCAATTAATCAAGAAAGAATAGTCTCTTCCTTTTTTTCTTTTTCTTTTTTTTAGACAGGATCTTGCTCTGTCACCAAGGCTGGAGTGCAGTGGCATGATCATGGCTCACTGCGGCCTCTAGTTCCCTGGCTCAAGTGATTCTCTACTTGCCTGGATCAAGCAATCCTCTTATTTCAGCCTCCTGAGTAGGTGGAACCACAGATGCATGCCACCACACCCGGCTAATTTTATTTTATTTTTTGTAGAGATAGGGTCTCATTATGTTGCTCAGGCTAGTCTCAGACTCCTGAGCTCAAGTAATCCATACACCTTAGCTTTCAAAAGTACTGGGATTACAGGTATGAGCTGTTGTACCCAGTCAGAATAGTCCTTTAAACAAATAATTCTAAGACAACTGAACTTCCACATGCAAAACAATAAATTTGGACCCCTATCATATAAAAAAAAGAGCTCAAAATAGGTCAAAGATTTAATGTAAGAGGTAAAACTATAAAACTCCTGGAAAGAAACATAGGTAAAAAATTTCAAGACCTATGATTAAGGCAATAGTTTTTAGCAATATGACACCAAAAGCACAAGTAATAAAAGCAAAAAATAGATAAATTGGAGTTTATCAAAATTAAGAACTTTTGTGCATCAAAGGACACTATCAAGAAAACGAAGAGCTAACTCGCAGAATGAGATAAAAATATTGGCAAATCATTTATCTGATAAGCATCTAGTATCCCGAATATGAAAGATCTCTTTCAACTCCATAATAAAAAGACAACCCAATTATAAAATGGGCTAAGGATATTGTAGGGTAGCAGAATATGCCACCCCAAAATACGACACTTTGGCATAATAATTACTTTGAGCTGAAGGCAACTGAAAAGAAGCAGATACAAGAAAAGCTCTCCTCCTTCTCACTATTTGGAAAATAAATTTACAGAGATATTTCTCCTCCCCTCTCTATCAGGGACAAACGTTTATCACCAGAGACAACTTGAGACCCGAATCAGCCTGAAGAGGGCATCAGAACAAAATACCTAACAAACTTGACTAATTAGCCTTGAACTGCCATTATTTTCTCATATATTTGCCACCTTAGAGAGTCAAAGTCCTTTTCTTTTGTCTTGTGACTTCTCTAAAAATTTATTGTTCCTTTGCTAAGATGCCACCTAAGCCCATGTTCTAATCAAGCCTCTGAGTTACTCATCCTGAGCGCTCCCATGAGTAAGCATGATGCATGTGCTAATAACTTCTGTTTATTCCTTTTAATTTGTCTTTGGTCAGTCCAGTGTTCACAGCCCCAGCTAGAGAGTCTAGGAGCGTAGTAGGAAAAAAGAATTCTTCCTCCTCTACAACATAAATAGACATTTCTCTAAAGAAGATATACAAATGATCAATACACACATGAAAAGATGTTAAACATTGTTAGTCATCAGGGAAATACATATCAATGTCATAATGAAATACCACTTCATGCTCATTAGAATGATATAATAAATAATGAAATGAAAAATAACAAGTGTTGGGAGGATAAAGAGAACTTGAAACCCTATGTATTGCTGGTGGCAATGTAAAATAACGTAGCTGCTATGGAAAAGCTTGGCAGTTCCTCAAAAGTTAAACATCGACTTACAGATGACCCAGAGTTCTATTCCAAATAGAATTGAGGATATATGTTCATATGAAAACTCATACATGATAATAAAAATTTATTATGTGTAACAGAAACAACATAAGTGTTCATCAACTGATGAATGGATAAACAAAATGTGATATATCCATAAAATGAAATATATTCAGCCATAAAAATGAAGTACTGATACATACTTCAATATGGATAAACCTAGAAAATGTTATGCTAATTAGTAAAAGAAGCCAGGCACAAAAAGCTATAAGGGTAAGGGGAAATTGAAAGAGACTGCATTTCTTTTTGGGGTGATGGAAATATTATGAAATTAGATAATAGTGATGGTTTTGCAATGCTGTAAATATACTAAGAATCATTGAATTGTATACTTTAAGTTGTTAAAATAGTGAATTTAAATGTTACGTGAATTTTATTTCAATAAAAAATTTTTCAAAAGAAATAAAATACCTATAAAATTATATTTCACATTAATGCTTTACCCATCATTTCAATAGGGTAGGTGGTAGGCTATTTACTAGACCTGAATTGCATCATTAGGACTTCAGGCTATAAAAGAGAAAAGGGCTTCATTAGTTATCAAAGCAAAATAAACCTGCAGAAATTCCTGATCAAATAAATGGTCAAACAATTTGAAGAAATTGTCTGAGTTAGTCATTTTGCTAAAATGGTAGATTAACTCTTAGATTCAGTGGTGATAAGATTTTAATTGGGATGCCACTTGACTGGTACAGCTCTAGCACCTTGAGTTCTCATGTAAGCAAAATGAAGCCCAACATAAATAATAAAATGAAACTGGAGACTTTACCAATCAGAAATTGCCAACTAACAGATTCTAACTAAAGACTTTATCAAGTAGAGATCAACAACTAACCTCTATTTAGGGTCTTTCTATTCTGATCAACCAAATATATTTTGTTGTACTTCTCTATCAGCCAATAGAAGTTCATGGTCCACACTGCTGTGCTGGAGCTCTCTGAACCTCTTCTGTTTCCGACTGGTACCTGATTAATGGATCATTCTTCACTTAATAAACTCTGTTAAACTTGCATAATCATAGCTCACTGTAGGCTCAAACTCTAGGGCTCAAGCAATCCTCCTGTCTCAGCCTCTCATGTAGCTTTTACTACAGGCATGTGCCACCACACCCAGCTAACTTTTTAATTTTTCTAGAGATGGGGCCTCACTATGCTGCCCAGGCTGGTCTCAAATTCCTGGCCTCAAGTGATCCTCCCGCCTCAGTTGCTGGGAGTATATGGGTAAGTCATTGCACCCAGCTCAACTCTGTTAAATTAATTTTGTCTAACGCTTTTCTTTTAACAGTGATCTTCTTGCAAAATGCACATATTTCTGAATTGCAAGTATCTTCCCACTTCTTCGATAAAAAGTTAATAGGTCTGCTGTGCACTGTAAAACACATTCGAATAAGTAACCCAGGAAGCACAGGGCTCCTGATGGCAATGATGACAGAACCCTGCCAGCAGACATAGTTCAAATTCAAGTCCTGCTAAGGTTTTTAGATCTAACTTGGGTTCTGTGATCTGAAAAATGTTATAGCTACACCTCTAAGAAGCAATTAAGGGAAATTTGGAATAAGTGGGGAAAAGTAATCTTAGTTCTTATCAATCAATAAAAACTTTAAAAAGGCAGCAAAAGGATCCCCCTTCCCAAATCTGCATCCTTCATCTCCTTCTCAATAGCAAAGACCTGTAGATTACAAGGAAAATTGGGAAACACTGCTTTGCTGCTTCTGAAGCACTTGTTTCTGGTGTCTCTAGCTTCTTTTCCTTGAGTATTCCTAGAAAGAGACTATAAAGGAATAGAAGGATGGAAGAGATCAACCGGGGAGGCAGGGTATAAGGGCATGTGAGAGAAAGCTAGACTAGTTCCCTCAGAATAATTTCTTAAGTAAAAGCAAAGCCACAGCTTTGTTAGGAAACAACAGCTTTGTAAAAAATAAATGGAGTAAATGGCAGCGAATTTATAAAAGAATATAGATAAAACTAAGAATTAATAAAGATATAATATGCATAAGACAACCTTTATATTGTGGTGTAAAATGGTAAGTAAAATAAAGGAAATAAAACTTTATGTAACTCTTTATTGTAACAAATAGTTTCTGTTGTTCTAATTTCTCTTTCCATAGCTGCTGTGGATACTTTATGCTAAAACTTTCCATATTTAACTTTCTGGGGTTTAATTACCAATAATTAAAAATTTTCTGCTTCATAAACAAAGATAAGGAGTTTTGGGGTTAAAAAATGAGACATTAATCTCAGTCTCTGTGAAAGTGCCTACCAATCAATCGGCAGCTTTGTTATCCTAAAGATGCCAAACAGTTGTTAATTAAGTACTTGATGAATTCTTAACTTTGCACAGTTAAGTCTTGATCTCAGGGTGGGTAATGGCCAAGGAAGTTGTTCAACTTAATATTACTTTTAAAGTGCTTTTCCCTTGTTCCCTTCTGGGTTAGTGGCCTCATTATTTAGTAAACTGCCTCACATAGAAACCTGGGTGATATGGTTTGACTGTCTTCCTACCCAAGTCTCATCTTGAATTCCCATGTGTTGTGGGATGGCCTGGTGGGAGGTAATTGAATCATGGGGGCTGGTCTCTCCTGTGCTGTTCTTGTGGTAGTGAATAAGTCTCATGAGATCTGATGGTTTTATAAGGGGGAGTTTCCCCAAACAAGCTCTCTCTTTGCCAGCTGCCATCCATGTAAGATGTGACTTGCTCCTCCTTGTCTTCCACCATGATTGTGAGGCCTCCCCAGCCATGTTGAACTGTAAGTTCATGAAACCTCTTTCTTTTGTAAATTGCCCACTCTCAGGTATGTCTTGATCAGCAGTGTAAAAACAAACTAATACAGTAAATTGCTACCAGTAGAGTGGAGTGCTGTGGAAAAGACACGTGAAAATGAGGAATCAACTTTGGAACTGGGTAACAGGCCGAGGTTGGAACAGTTTGGAGGTCTCAGAAGATGATGGGAAAATGTGGGCTGCGGTGGTCTCAGGTAGAGATGAGGAACTTCTTGAGAATTAGAGTGAAGGTGACTCTTGTTACATTTTAGCAAGGAGACTAGTGGCATTTTGCCCCTGCCCCAGAGATTTGTGGAACTTTGAACTTGAGAAAGATGATTTAAGGTATCTGGTGGAAGAAATTTCTAAGCAGCTAAACATTCAAGAGGTGACATGGGTGCTGTTAAAGCCAATCAGTTTTAAAACAGAAACAGAGCATAAAAGTTTGGAAAATTTGCAGCCTGACAATGTGATAGAAAAGAAAATCCCATTTTCTGAGGAGAAATTCAAGCCGGCTGCATAAATTTGCATAAGTAATGAGGAGCTGAATGTTAATCACCAACACAATGGGGAAAATGTCTCCAGGACACGTCAGAGATCTTTGTAGCAGCCCCTCTCATTGCATACCAGAGGTTTATGGGGGGAAAAAGTGGTTTCATGGGTCAAGTCCAGGGTCCCTCTGCTGTGTGCAGTCTAGGGACCTGGTGCCCAGTGTTCCAGCTGCTCCAGTTGTGACTCAAAGGGGCCAAAGTACAGCTCGGTCTGTTGCTTCAGAGGGTGGAAGTCCCAAACCTTGGCAGCTTACATGTGGTGCTGAGCCACAGACGCCAAGAATTGAGGTTTGGGAACCTCCACACAGATTTCAGAGATGTATAGAAACACCTGGATGCCCAGGCAGAAGTTTGCTAGGGCAGTGCAGGGCAGTGCAGAAGGGAAATGTGGGGTGGGGGCCCCAATGCAGAGTCCCTACTGGGGCACCACCAAGTGGAGCTATGAGAAGAAGGCCACTGTCCTCCAGACCTCAGAATGGTAGATCCACTGACAGCTTGCACCATGGGCCTGGAAAAGTCACAGACACTCAACACCAGCCTGTGAAAGCAGTCAGGAGGGGGTCTATAACCCTGCAAAGCTAACAGGGTGGAGCTGCTCAAGGACCACTGGAGCCCACCTCTTTTTTTTTTTTTTTTTGGAGATGGAGTCTCACTCTGTCACAGGGCTGGAATGTAGTGGCGTGATCTTGGCTCACTGCAACCCCTGCCTCCTAGGTTCAAGCAATTCTCCTGCCTCAGCCTCCCAAGCAGCTGGGACTACAGGCACGTGCGACCATGACCAGTTAATTTTCGTATTTTTAGTAGAGATGGGGTTTCACCATCTGGCCAGAATGGTCTTGATCTCCTGACCTTGTGATCTGCCTGCCTTGGCCTCCCAAAGTGTTGGGATTACAGGCAAGAGCCACTGTGCCCGACCCGGGAGCCCACCTCTTGTATCATGTGTGACCTGGATATGAGACACGGTGTCAAAGGAGATCATTTTGGAGCTTTAAAATTTGACTATCCCACTGGATTTCAGACTTGCATGGGGCTTGTAGCCCCTCTGTTTTGGCCAATTTCTCCCATTTGGAATGGCTGTATTTACCCAAAGCCTGTACACCCATTGTTTCTAGGAAGTAACTAACTTGCTTTTGATTTTACAGGCTCATAGGTGAAAAAGACTTGCCTTGTCTCAGATGAGACTCTGGACTGTGGACTTTTGAGTTAATGCTGAAATGAGTTAAGACTTTGGGGGACTGTTGGGAAGGCATGATTGGTTTTGAAATGCGAAGATGAGATTTGGGAGGGTCCAGGGGCAGAATGAAATGATTTGGTTTTGTCCCCACCCAAATTTTATCTTGAATTCCCACATGTTGTGGGAGAGATGCAATGGGAGGTAACTGAATCATGGGGGCAGGTCTCTTCTGTGCTGTTCTTGTGATAGTGAGTAAGTCTCACAAGATCTGATGGTTTTATAAGGGGGAGTTTCCCTGCACAAGCTCTTCCTTTGCCTGCTGCCATCCATGTAAGATATGACTTGCTCCTCCTTGTCTTCCACCATGATTGTGAGGCCTCCCCAGCCATGTGGAACTGTAAGTCCATTAAACCTCTTTTTCTTGTAAATTGCCCAGTCTCGGGTATGTCTTTATCAGCAGTGTGAAAACGGAATAATACACTGGGCAACCACTGTCTTGGTTGTCTCATCTATAAAAATCCCCACTTGTGTGGATTCTAACTGAAAATTTGCCTTCTCCTCTTCCTTTCTACCCTAACCTCAGGCTCTAAACTTTTTTTTCTTTTGTTTTTTTGAGACAGAGACTCATTGTCGCCCAGGGCTGGAGTGTAGTGGTGCAATCTTGGCTTACAGCAACCTCCTCCTCCTGGGTTCAAGTGATTCTCCCACCTCAGCCTCCTGAGTAGCTGAGACTACAGGTACATGCCACCATGCCTTGCTAAGTTTTGCAATTCTTTTGTAGAGATGGGGTTTCACCGTGTTGGCCATGGCTGGTCTTGAATTCCTAACCTCAAGTGATCTGCCTGCCTTGGCCTCACAAAGTGCTGGGATTACAGGCATGAGCCACTATGCCCAGCCAACTTTTTTTCCTTTTCTTAACCTACAGTCTGTCTGCCAGATACTAATATTCTCATCACTGTGCCTTCCAATCCCCTTAACTCATTTTAGACTGTGCTACTACCAGTGATTGTTCTGAAACTTGTTAAAAAACAAAAGTTTTATCCTGGTGATAAGGGCAACATCACCAAAGTATAAATTCCTTAGAACAGCAAATAAGGCCTTTCTAATCCTGCACAGAAGAGAATAGGAAAATTAATTCCTTTACTTCGATAATGATAATATACACACATTGTGAGATTTTATGTCATTATGTCATATTAATAGACTTACCAAATCAGTTCTAAAAAAGCTTGTTTCTTCCTTTGGGAATTTTATTCAGATTTATTTACTCTGTCTCCCCCTTCCCATAGCAAAATAGAGGCTATCAAATGTTTCATATCTAAGAACGGAGGGCAGTCCGCTGGGCTGGAGTGCTCCTTGCTTATGGCCTCAGCACCTGGGCCAACAGGCACAAGCCATGTTTAGGGTCCCAGGGCAATAATGACAGTCCCTTTCACCCTCAAACCTTTATTCCTGGTTTGGAAATAAATTATGTATCATCCTAGGCAAAAGTTAGTTTAAAAGAGATTCGTAGTTTTCTACTAAATATCCTTCATAAGAATTAAATTGAAACCGTTTATTTTATAGCTAAATATGAAAACTGTCCTCTTAAGCACTGTTTTAAAATAATGCATAGAAAGATGTAAATAGAAAAATATCTAGATTTAATAGGTATTTTTATCATTGTTATCTGTTAGAAACCATTTCTTAAAACTAAGTTATTTCATACCGTGAACTCACCAAAGTCAGAGAACATTAAGTGCCTAAATTTCCTGCTCTCTCACAAACACCAGAAGACGAGGTGGAAAGACCAGAGGAAAATGAGTTTAGAGAACCCAAGTCTAAGCACAAAAGGTATTTTCCTTAGAAACTGTGTAATTTAATTAATGCTACTAGTACTGCTTAGTGGCAAATTCTTCATTCAAAAGGCCATTTTCAGATTGATTTGAACTTATTAAACTATTTTAAAAACTTTTTATATATGAAAATATCAATACAGCTATTTAAAAGAAAATGTGTTCCAGGTCGAGTGTGGTGGCTCATGCCTGTAATCCCACCACTTTGGGAGGCTAGGGCAGGCGTATCACCTGAGGTCAGGAGTTCTAGACCAGCCTGGCCAACATGGTGAAACCCCGTCTCTACTAAAAACTACAAAAATTAGCCAGGCATGGTGGAAGGCACCTCCAATCTCAGCTACTTGGGAGGCTGAGGCAGGAGAATCACTTGAACCCGGGAGGTGGAGGTTGCAGTGAGCCAAGAATGCACCATTGCACTCTGTCTCAAAAAAAAAAAAAAAAAAAAAAAAGGAAAGAAAAGAAAATGTGTTCTACATCCCAAAACTCAGATATTTAAATCAATTTCTGGAACACAATATTTTTAATGGTGTGTTTCTAAAACATTTTAATTAGAATTCATATTAATTTACTTCTTGCATGTTTGTTTGGCTGGCAGAAGTGAATGATGGTTAAGAATTAATTCAGGTAACAAGGAAAGGATGACATCAAGAAAGCCTTAGAGATGGGTTTGATTTAGATAGGTGGAGGTGGTAAGCAAAGGTGGAAAACTGCCAGTAAGTTTGGGAAACAGTGATTAGCTTAGTTTTGCTAAACACAGAGTGTACATAGAAAAATTATACATTTTGCTACTCCAAAAACATGTTGTTTTTGTGTCATCTAATTTCACGGAGCAATAGTTAAGTCTTTATTTCCAGTGATATGTTCTTTCCCAGAGTGAATGACAGTATTGATATATTAATAGAAGTTTAAAATACAGAAATGAAATCTATTTAAACCTTATAGAAAATATAGTGTGAGTAGTTCCAATTTTTTAAATAGTGAGCAGAAGTAATAGGATTTTAAAACGAACTTTTACTTACACAATAGAAAATTGCCCAATCTTTCTGGTAAGAAAAAAAGTTATTACTTGGTAAGACAATCAGAAAATTTGGGCAAGAAATATGATAAGATAGATAAAATGATCAATGATATGATGTGCTTTTGATAAATCATTTTCATAATTTTACAAATATGGAAGTATAAATATTAATTAAAATATTTAAAAATTTTAAAAGGTCATAATCATTATCAAATATAAAGTCAATGGAATCTGCATTTTGGTAACTTTTGCATCTTGCTTAGTTTTTGCATCTTGCTTATTTACTCTCTCTCCCCCTTCCCACAGCAAAATAGAGGCTATCAAATGTTTTCATACCTAAGAATGGAGGGCAGCCCCCTGGGCTGGAGTGCTATTTGCTTAAATTTCTTCAATTCAGAGGAATAAGTACACCGTTGGCAGCAAAGTTAGCAAAATGCAGTCTACTCAACACACTTGGAAACTGGCAAACTGCCTGCACTGCCCTGGGCTCTGACTGCTACATACCAAAGGTGCACTTGGTGGAACGCCTGCTGACCAGGTTGCTGGAGCTACTTTTGGCTGCCAGTTGGCTCCACCAGTCAACTTTTTCTCTCCAGCATTCCACTGAAGATCTCCCCTAAAATCAACCAGGCAAAACAAGCAAACAAACAAAACAACACAAGTCAGAAAAAATGGCGTGTGGCTCCTTAGATTATTTTACTCGGGTTTAAAAGCAGTTTGTTTGAGTCAAATGTTATAGTAATAAGAACAGCAATGAAAACTTACAGAGGAATCTTGCCATGCTGTATCTAAGAAAGCTTAAAAGCATTTGAAAAAATATCATTTAGAGTTTGGACCTCAGTAAGTACAGGAATTTCCTATCCTCTATAAAGAAAAGTATGTCAGAAAATCCAACTGAATTCATTTGTTATTAAAAATGCAAATAAATATATCATATATACTGTACACTTCTATTTTGTTGAATTTAAGATGCATTGATGATGGCACTTTCTGGATCTTAGAATGTTTCATACAACTGTATCATGACTGCAACCTGCCTTACAGTGATCGTAAGACACCATCCACTGAAAAATATGTCTCAATTTCAATGACAAAATATACATAAAAAAATATATTGCTTACCATTTTTACTATCCTTCCTTACAATTAATACTTCATGAAAGACTTTTTAAAATTCATGTTAGCTAGAACTATGGTAATGAATCTAGAATTTAATGCTATTAAAATATTCAAGCCACAATTCCCAAATATTTCTAGATATAACTTAGTGACAATCTCAGAGATTGAAATAGATTATTCCTTTTCATTGCAAAGCAACAGTTTGGAGCTTCCAGTAAAATAACAACAAAAATCTGTGATGAAATAAAAAAATCAATTGTGAAATTATCTAGCATGAGAATGAATAATTACTCCAATGAGTAAAATGGTTGATAGTCTCAAATGAATACAAATACACTGTCAAAAGGAAATCACATAATTTCCAAACACTTACTTTTTTGATGTGGTACCAGAAATTCCAAGATCTATAAATGGATAAAAGAAAAAAGAATGTAAATCCCTATATTCAGCTTATATGATAGGACATTTAAAAGATCAAAGAATCAGAAGTCTATAAAAACGTCCTTATTTTGCCTAGGAATGACTGCATTCAGTTATATAGAAAACAAACTATATTAGGAAATATTTTCATAAATTAAAGATTTTCTTTTATTTCATGTTAGACTTAAGGATCCATTTTAATGTCAACTGGTGTCCAGAAAAGAGCAAATATACCAGGTTTGATGTTGCTATTTTAGAAAGGCTGCTATCTGGGGACTTGGTTAGTAAATTGTTCTCTATACTGGGATAAAAGTTTCCCTAAATGATAAAGGTGGATCGCTGTGCCTACACTATTTGTACAAATGATATTGCTTATGCTGAATATCCACTTTTGTTCTGCAAGTCTGAAATTTTGGTACATGCCAGGCAGAAGGTGCCTACATGATCACTGCCCAATAAAGACTCTGGGTGTGGAGTCTCTAAAGGTCTTCTTTAGGCATTAACACCTCACACATGCTGCTGCATTTTTGTTCCTGGGTGACGAGTATGTTCTTCTCCTCAAGGGAGAGACAGAGCATAAGGAAGTCTGCATGTGGATTCTTCTAGACTCTGTTTGTCTTTTCCCCTTATCATCAGCCGTGTATCCTTCCTCTGCTTCCGTAATAAATCTCAGCTGTGAGTACAACGATGTGCTGAGTCCCACGTGTCCTTCTAGTGGCTCTGTGAATTCCTTGACATAGTCGGCTTAATCAGTCTGCTCTAATGTCAATTCATTTATTACTTCAGAAAATATTTATTGAGCATCTACATATGCCAGGCACCGTTTTAGGTACTTGGAACATGTTAGTAAAGAAAACAGTCGGAGAGTCCTATCCTGGAGAAACTTGTGTTCTGATGGTGTCAGACAGATGACAAAACAATAAAAAAGTAAATGATATAGGCTGCTAGAAGGCGATATGGAAAGCTTACGGAAAAAATGAAAAGGAAGGGCAGAGTAAGTGGGGTTGAAGGGGTAAGATAAGCATGGGGCTAGAGAATATTACACAGGGAACTTGGGGAAGGATTCATAGAGGTGAGACTTGGGCAAAGCTGAGCAGAGATCTGGGTGAGAGTTTTCTAGGCAGAGGGAACAGCCAGGACAATAGCCCTAATCAGATGAATAATCAATGTATTAGAGGATGAAGTTAATATTTATTTCTTACCAAATCTTGGCATTACAAAAGAGAATAAGGTATATTTTAACTGAACACCAAATATAAAAATGATTACCCATAATTTTAGTTATTTTTTTCTTTTTTAAAAGACAAAATTCATTTTAAAATTTATTTTTCAATTAGACTATAAAACTAAATCTCTATGTATTAAATGATTAAAAAGCTAAACCAAGTATTTATGCCTGTTCATGTGAAAAAGCAAAAGAAAGCAGAAGTGTATCTTACACATGTATATATGAATCCCTTGTCAAATTTTGTGGCAGACAGGAATGAGCACCTCAGGGCCTGGGCCTCTGTTGCAAGCTAGGTCTCCTGGGAGGAAGGCTCTGGGATGGAGATTAGCATGCAGGAAATTTATTTTGAAAGGGAAGAGAGGAAACTGTGATTGGGCAAGACTGCAATGCAGTCTTAATAGAAGCCTCAGCTAACACTGAAAAATGTTTTATAAAAACATTTTTATTGAGATATAATTCACATACCATAAAATTCACCCCTTTAAAGTGCATAATTCAATGGTTTTAGTTTATTCACAGTGTTAATATAGAACTTTTTTTGTCACAACAAAAAGAAACCCTGTACCGATTAGCAGTCACTCCTCTTCCTCTCCACTTCCCTCAGCCCCTTGAAGGCCCAGTCTACTTCCTGTCTCTATGCATTTGTCTATTCTGGACATTTCATATAAATGGAATCGTATATGAAAATACATAGTCTTTTGTGTCGGACTTCTTTCACTTGGCTTGTTTTCACAGTAAATCCAGTTGTAGCATGTATTAATACTTCATTTCTTTTTATTGCCAAATAATATTTCATCATGTAGATATATCACGTTTTGCTTGTCCATTCATCAAGTGATGAACATTAGGGTTGTCTACTTTTTGGCTATTATGAATAACGATACTATAATCATTCATGTACAAATTTTTGTGTGCATGCACATTTTCATTTCCACTCCATACACCTAGGAGTGGAAATGCTGAGTCATACGATAATCTATGTTTAACATTTTGAGTAACTATCAGACTTCTTTCTATAGCAGCTAAACCATGTCACATTTTTACCAGCAATGTCTGTGGGTTTCAAGTTTTCCATTTCCTCATCAATACTGGTTATATGTCTTTTTAATTATCTCCATCCTAATGGGTATAAAGTGATATCTTATTTGGTTTTGATTTGCATTTCACTGATGAATAATGTGCATATTGGTCATTTGTACATATTCTTTGGAGAATACAGGTGCTTGGGTCAAAAGGTCTATTCAAAAAATATGTTTGCCATTTAAAAAACTGCATTGTTTGTTTTTTCATTATTGAATTGTAAAAGTTCTTTATTCTGAGTACAAGTCTCTTTTCTGATAAATAATTTGCAAATGTTTTCTCCCATTCTACGGTTTGTCCTTTCACTTTCTTACTGGTATTGTCTACAGCACAAAAGTATTTTGATATATTCCTATTTATCTATTTTTTCTTTTGTTTCTTGTACTTTTGGTGTCATATCTAAGAACCAAACATAACCTAATCTAAGGTCATAAGGATTTACTCCTATGTTTTCTTCTAAATGTTGTATAGATTTAGCTCTTACATTTGGTTGTATGACCTATTGTGAATTAATTTTTTTGGTATAAGGGTAAAATTTCATTCTTTTTCATGAAGTTATTTAGTCTTTTCCCAATATTTTTCTCCTGAAAAGAATGTCTTTTCCCTCACTGAATGGTCTTGGTATCCTTGTCAAAAATCATTTGACTATATATGTGGGTTTATTTCTGGGATCTTTATTCTATACCTTTGGTCTCTAAGTCTATCCTTATACCAGTACCATTTGTCCTGATTATTGTAGCTTTGTAGAAGTTTTGAAATTGGAAACACAATTGATTCAAATTTTTTCTTTTTCAAGATTGTTTGGCCATCACTCTAGCAGGTTAGCTTCTTTCAGCTGGGATCATTCTCAAAGGTGGTTGACAGCTGAGGGCTGTGTGTTGGTGGCACTCTCAGCAGCTGGAGGTATGAGTCCTTTATTTCTGAAAGGGGATACAGTATAGTATGCAGAAAAAACAATCACTTAGTGAGATGAAATTTTAGTGTAGGAGGAAATAGTCAAATAACCTCTCCCTGGGTGTTATAAAAGTATTTTCATGGTTGCTAAAACCACAGGGAAGGAAAACAAAATGTATGTCCACAGGGAAATTCACAGGTAAAGAAGTCTCTATCAGTGATCTGCTAAACTTTTGATACTGCCTTGAATATTACATATCTACAGCGGTAAACCCATTCACATGAATACAAAATTCAGAATTAGGAGCAAAGGTCGATCTTTATAATAGCTGCCCTCCTCCCTAGGACTCTCTCCTTCACCGACTCAGCTCCAGTCACTCAACTCCTGGATGTCCCTTGAATCTGCCAGGCAATCTTCTGCCTCAAAGCCTTTGCACTGACTATTTCATTTTCCTGCAGATGTCCTTCTTTAGATCATCTTTAGTTTACCCCTTTACCTTCAAAATCTTTGCTCAAATTTTACCTTCTTATTGAGGCTTGCTTTAACTCCTACCCTGCAGCACTCCCAGCTCTCCTTTGTCTGTTCCGTTTTTCTCCATGGAACTTATGATCTAACATGCTATACAATTTATTTATTTTAAAGTTTGTGTCTGCCCTTCCCAAGTGCCATAAGTACAGACATTTTTATCTGTTTTGCTTACTGGTTTATCTCTAGAGCCTGGAATAATGCTTGGTACTCAATAAATATTTGTTGAACAAATGACTGAAACTCAGTTGGATACTCAATTTATAAAGATACTGTGCTTCATGTAAGTTCTCTATGTTCTTATTTCCAAATGAAATGGAAAGTTAAGTGCTTATTACACATAATACACTTGGTTTCATACTTGTATATGCTCCCTAATTATACCTTTAATACTTTAGATTACAATGACATGGGTATTGCTCATGAGCCAATGGTATAGGAACTGTTTGCCTTCCAAGGACCTGCACTGGGTAAAGCACTAAGTATTTCTATTCCCTCCCTGCTATACTCACCCGTAAGAGACTCCAGAAACAAAACATATGAGATGAGAGAGAGAGAGAGAGAGACAAAAAACAATTCACATATGCTTCAGTTAAAAAAAAAAAAAAAACTAGATTACTCACTGCCTACTAAGCTGGCAAGAGAAGAATCAAGATCACTTCCAAGTGCTTTGCTGGCTGCCATCGCAGGACTGGGTGGTACCATTGAGACAGGTGCAGGCTGCCCAGCTGGTGCCATGGTTGGCATCAAAAGATCACCTAGACCATCAAACACTGGAAATCAAATGGACTAGGTTCAGAATAATTAAAAACAAAAAAAGCTCATATGCAAAATTAAAGCAAAACTGTCTTTCGATAAACTATGGAAACAAGTGAATACACAATCTTATAAAAGAAGGCATGTAATTCACACTTTCCATGACTGTAACACCAAGAAGAACATGTCGACATATGTCTACTCATAAAGTATGAAAATACTAATGAACATGAACAAGGATGGAAAAAAATCTGTATAATGTATAGGAATGAACACAGACTTTGCAGCCAGAACTGGGCTTCAATTCAGCTGCATGCCTCACTGGCTATATGACTTTAAGAAAATTACTCTCTGAGCTTTTTAGTTTTCTCATCTGTAAATGGGGAGAGTATGACCAATACATGGCTTTGTTATAAATATTAAATTAGGTGATATATGTCATGTGTTTATTATAATGCTTGCTTTATATGGGCACTCAATATTGCCATTGTTGCTCTTATTCAAGAAAACAGCAAAAAGACTTCTAATGTGCTTTATGGCGAAGTCTAAATAATTTACTCTGAAAACCTAAAATGTTTACTTTAAAAATAATTCTTAAATGAGAAAATAATGCATCTCTTAGTTTCCTACGAAATTAGGAAACAAAACATCTGATATAACAGTCAGCATCTAGTAATAGGCATCTGAAAAAGTTGATCACATTTTAGAAGTAATAATTTTGATTTTTTTCTCTCTAATTAGAGCAATCATTTCTGGTTGTAACTCTAAGGGCATAAGTAAATTAAATACTATTTTAAATATCAGGGATCAAATGCATCATTGATGGCTCCTGATCACCAAATAAGTTACTAATTGTTCAGTTCCTAGAATACAGAAAGTCCATTCAAAATGCAGACACATAGCATTTGCATAAGACATTGCTAATATGTTATCTATGTCAAAAACTTTGTAGTTATAAAATTTTATCAAAAAACTATGCATATCTACCACAACAACTACTATACAATAATTTTAAAGTGAAAAAGGACAGCATTCAACTAGGCACTGGCAATAGAAGCAACCAAATTGTCAGGCAGAGGATTTATTTGGGGTGTTTCTGAAACACATTTAATTGCCGAAAACTCACCAATTGAAAATTTGTAGTAAGGACCCAGCATGGGAAGAGTAGAATGGAAGAGAATACAAACAAAATGACAGCAGTGATGAAAGGTTAAAGGCAGGCAAAGAATACTATTTGTGTCTCAACTTCATAAAACTGAGGGCCATGCAGGCTTCAGAGGATGTAAGCAACAGCAGTGGGAGTGTTCACATATTCAAACACTGTACAAAGATTTAGTACAAAGTATTTGTTTTTCTTTAACCAGCTCTAAACCATGTGCATGTAAGCTCAGGCAAATAGATAGTGTGCAGATTAAGTTAGATTTCTGCTAAAAATAAACAGAAACAGAGAAAGGATTGCAGGTTATTCTTATGGATACCAATATGTACTGTAAATTTTAATTTAAGTTACTGAATGAGAGATTTATTAATGTTTTATAAACCAAATTATCACTCAATATTTGCTTGTTGTAAATTTCCTGATAGCATACTAACCTTAGGTAGTTTTTTTTTATTATTATTATTATTACCAGGACACATGAAAATAATGTTTGAAAGTCACTGCCTCACCTGATGGATCAAAGGAGCTGCTGCTGGAAGTTGAAGGCGTTGTCCCAAAAGCTGCCTCAAAATTGGGCTGTAGCAGGTTATTCTGAGCTGGAGTCACTGGAGATGGGGAAGGGGCCATGAAAGAACCCCCAAATCCTGAAAAAAATGTTCCAAAAAAACATAAGCAGAAATAACATAAAGGTGGGTAAAGGCCATAAAAACAGAATTTAAAAAGTTACAGAAAAGTGAAAAGGAATTGATTGCATGTTGATTAGCAGTGAGTGAAACAGAGTAGCTCTAAAAAGTTGTTCAAGCATAATATTTTGATATCTGATATGCATTAATGAGAGATTTAATTTAATTAGAAATAAGATAGCACACAAGTATACCCTTATTAAGAGGAAACTATAGCAAGTAAATCTATTATTACAATGGAGTATATAAAACAAAGAAGGTATCACTAGGGCTAAAATTCAGATACTGAAATTTTATGTTTCTTCAAATCATAATATCTGGTTTCAGAAAATGTTTACTGCAAATTATAATAAAATGCAAATACAAATCATAAAAATACACATCAAATCTTTAACATCTATCATACATGTTCTAGCCCCCCTGCTGTTACCACCAGTGCAGATCCCTACAACACTGCTCTCTGGATTCATGAACAGTCATAGAGTGGGATGCAATCCTGTCTCTAGTCTAGATCTCCTCCAATCTAGTCTCCACAGTGCAGCCAGAGTGATCTTTCCAAGTGGAAAATGTTGACAAAGTTACTTCTCCAAAATCTTCTATCAGCTTCCCACAATTTTTCAATTCATATAATTTGAATTCCTTTGGATAGTGATCAGGTCCTTCTGTCTCTACCCACTGGCCCCTGCAGCAAGGCAGGCTGCAGCTGTGATCCGCCACTAGCAGTGTCAGATGCCTGCTCTGGGAGGAATTCCTTGCCCTCACACTGCTACCCACTACCAGCTGCACCCCACCCACATCCCCATATACATGCCGAGTATTCTCAGCACTTGGTACATGGCCCCATGCTACTCTCATTACATGTATTTATCCCCACTGCCCTGACTCCAACCCCAAGATGGCTTTATGAGGCCAGGAACTGTGTCTTCTTTTCATGTTTTTTCCACTAATATTCTGCATAGTGCCTAAAACACTGAATTAATGCTTATTAAATGAAGGACACTTTTGAATATAAAAGGTGAGGACAAATCAAAGACTACTGTAAAGTATTGCAACCTCAGATTAACTATTTATCCTTTGATGGTTAGAAGCAAAACATTTCTCTCAATCAACAAACAGAAACAGAAGCAGAGATCACTCTGTATTGCTGCTGAACAAAAATATACAACCTGTGAAGGAAGTGATTTCTTAACAAGACACAGGATGATGTTCTATTATAAAAGAATTTATTACTACCAGAAGTCATTCCTTTTTACAGCTTAAGTATATATTCCTTTCAAATCCAGTCATTGTCTCTTCTTCACAAACTGCTTGCAAAAACAATGTTTCAGAAAACATTCTTAAGTTTACATTTCATAGAATCAATATATAATTTTGAAAATGATTTCCACTAAAATTCTCTACTATTTTCTAAAGAAGGTGGCAATGCTGTTCAAGTTATATTATTCCTAGAAATTGACAGTGATGTGGGTTTAGGCTTTCCTCATATGTGTATGAAAAAATTTTAATTTGGAAAAAAAGTTACTTATTAGATGATCTTTACAGTTCATGATGGCTACTTTAAGTGATTTTAGTATTTGAATGGCATAAGTATCATGTAACTTTCTTTACTGGAGAAGACATTCTCTAAATCAGTAAGAGCTTAGCCCAGCAAAGGTAGGTTAAAAGTAATTATTTTTGTGAATGTGACCATTTTGATTTTAGGAAGATTGGTAGCTGTATTAATGTTGATTTTTAAGAAACATTATCCTGCACCTCAAGTTGGAGTGTGTCTAGTTAATTAAATTATATTGTGATTCTCTTTCTATAGGTGAATGTAGAGACAATCTGACTCTTGACTTCTTAAAACTTGGCCACGGAAAGGACAATTTATTTTAGAATCACAGCAGATTAGTGTTGGAAAGGGCCTCAGGATCATCTGATTCAGTCCTGTCATCTCATGGCTAGAAGAAATGACTCAAAGAGAAATTAACACACTGGTAAGATTCAGCAAAAAGAGGAAAAAGAGTGCATTTACCTAGGACACTCTGCTTAGTGCTATTTCCACTTTATGCTAAGATCACATCTATAGGTGAACCAATAAAGCTGTTCACTGAAAAAAACATAGTGCCTTCTCTAAGAAAATTAAAGGTAAAGCCAACATTGGCCTGGGGTTCACCAAGTGCCAGGCACTGTTCTAGGTTTCCTTTTTTAGGGTGAACCATATGAACGACACGAATGACTGATATTTGACTGTTTTGATCCTAGAAAACCAGCAGTTTTAAACGGTTCAATCTAAAACACACATTAGCTTATCTACTCTTTATAACAACCCCATGAAGTTCAAAGATGAGAAAGCTGAGGTCAGAGATGTTAAATAATTTGTATGAAGGCAAACGGTGGATCCAGGATTCCACACAGGAATTCTCCAGAGTCTGGACTCTTTGCCACTGTACCACACAGCCTCTTTCCCACATCCAGAAAAAATGCTGTAGTGGTAACCTTCCTATACATTTATAAAATTTTCGAGATCTGGCAGGATGACTTTTTCCCATTATACTTGGTTCTTATGAAGTAAGTGTCCTCACAAGCCTAGAATAATTAAACAGCTATTAGGTGATATAAAATGACCAATTGATTATGTCAAAAAATTGCTATAATGAAGAACTAAACAGGAACATTACAGACATTAATGAAGAGTTTGAGGAATTCCTCCTGGTAACTAACTGAAAAGTTTTAAGGCCCTGGAATAGAGTTAATAGGAAAATCTAAACAACTAATCTTTCTATGTGGTTCTAATTTATATTAAGAAAGATGTTTACACGGGTACAGTGGCTAATGCCAGTAATCCCAGCACTTGGGGAGAGGTTGTGGCAGAGGATCATTTAAGGCCAGGAGTTTGAGACCAGCCTGGTCAATATAGCAGACCTCATTTTATACATATATATATATATATATCTATATATATAAAAGCCAGGGGGCATGATGGCACATGCCTGTAGTCCCAGCTGCTCAGGAGGCTGAAGTGGGAGGATTGCTTCAGCTCATCAGTTCTAAAGGCTGCAGTGAGCTATGTTCACACCAGTGCCCTCCAATTTATGCAACAGAGGGTGACCTTGTTGCTTAAAAAAATAAAAATAAAAACAAAAAGGTGCTCTATGGAATGGAATTGGAAACAGGGTAAGGCTTTTGTGTGTCCTGTAGTCATATTTGAACTGTCCTACATTATAACTGAAGAGCCAACTGTTTTCAGGTACTCAAGCATCTGTTGACACACTGCTTTTTAATCACAAATGATTAGTCTTATGAATGTATTGTTCTAAAAGGGAGTAGCCTAGACACTTAATGAAGTTCTATTGATTCAGATATAACAAATCTGACTGGCATAGTCTACATGGTCTATATAACACATCATATCGTTTCAGTTGTAAGAGTACAATTTTTTTTTTTTTTGAGATGTCTGTCTCGGTCTGTCACCAGGCTGGAGTGCAATAGCACCATCTCGACTCACCGCAATCTCCACCTCCTGGGTTCAAGGCATTCTCCTGCCTCAGCCTCCCAAGTAGCTGGGATTACAGGTGCATGCCACCACACCCAGGTAGTTTTTGTATTTTTAGTAGTGACGGAGTTTCACCATGTTGGCCAGCACAGTCTCAATCTCCTGACCTCGTGATCCACCTGCCTCGGCCTCCCAAAGTGCTAGGATTATAGGTGTGAGCCACTGTGCCTGGCCGCAAGAGTACAATTTTAATACTATTGCTACAGACACTCCCACACAGGATGATAGAATTGATCCTCTGTAGACCTTTACCCTTTAGAGGAAATTTTTACTTTTTAATTCCACACTGGGCATGTTTGTATTTTAAATTCAGTTCAAGGACTTCTGTGACTCATTTTAAGCAATTAATGTGGTTAAGAGAACAAATGCAAAACTACAAAGAGCCTCATAGGCTGGACCATATAGTCCCCTGTCTTTGCAACTAAAGATAGGATGTGAAATACTCTTATACTAGTACAGATTTATGGTGCAGTCACCCTAAAATTGTGTCTATTATGGAAAAACATGGTTGTCCTGCTTGATGCCAACCTCAGATATTAGGCATATTCCTCAACACACCTAACTTCCTTAACAGTCCATTTTTACCTTTGTCATCCAGTAATCTGCCTCTAGCTTTCAAACATATATATTTTCAATTGGTATATTTTGAGCAGAGTTTGACAGCTTTAAGCTTCACTGTATGAAATACTTACTTTTATTATTTAAAAACTTAACTTTCAAGTTTTTATTCAGATGCTACCTGAGATATGGATAATATCTGTATCCTACCAGTAATCTCAATGGCTTAGAGAGAATTACTCATTGTTGCTATGGATTCTCCTCTCTGCTTCCTCCTCTCCCCATTACTCCCTTTCTTCATCATTTTGAGAATGATTTTTCTAGTCTGGCCTCATTGGAAGTTGTCTCCTCCAGAATTTTTTATCATTTCACTATATTGCATGCACCAAACACCTTAAAATTTTTACTCAAGGGGTAGAAGACGACTAAGGCAATATTTCAAGTGCTGTTTAATTCTGGAATTGCTATTATCTGACAGTTCTCGAACTGAATTTGAATAAAGAAGAATAATAGTTTTTATGACAGATAGGTTCATTTTCAAGAGACTATCCACTTAGTCTTTGTTTTCAAGTTTCAAAATACATACCAATTTTTAATAAAGCCTTCTCCTCAATTTTAAAATGGTTCTTAATTTTTAGTTTAAAATCTCTAAAATCATTTTAACATTTAATTATATCATATATTTACTGCCTTATCTTTATGATTCACATGTAAATACATTCCCTCAAAAAAATGTAATCTTAGCCATGGGGTAAGAGTCCTTAGTCCAGTGACCAAGGTTCCCTTTGAACAGTCTAAACCTCCCATGACAGTGTCTGCATATTATTATTTTTTCATTCTTTCTCAAAACAGTTTTATTACTAACAGACAATCACAGGATTTTAGAGAATCTGTTTCTCTCTTCTTTCTCTCTGATTCTGATCATATTTGTGGGCTTGTTAACCATGACTAGGCTCACTTATTTATTTATTTTAAAAAAAATCCTCTTAGTTTCAATAGACTCTGGACTTAGCTGATTCTTCCCCCAAATAAACACAGACACAACTATAATACAAATGCTAAGCTTCACTGCAAATTACTATACACAGTGCCCCCAAATATTTGTCCTACTTAATATGCATTAAACAAAAAATGTATGAGAATTGTGAAAACTCAGGAACAACCAATT
Organism: Papio anubis; assembly: GCF_008728515.1. Lineage (NCBI taxonomy): Eukaryota > Metazoa > Chordata > Mammalia > Primates > Cercopithecidae > Papio > Papio anubis. Next base: position 78,915,362 of record NC_044981.1, read on the forward strand.
GTCAGCTACGTTACATATATAAATGTGACGGTGGTTTTATATTGTGTTTATTAGCAGAAAGTTTTTCATTTTTCTTTTCTTTTTTTTTTGGCTAGGAAAGCTGCTCCTAGTTCACAGGATAGAATTATATTAATATTCCATGATGTTCTTTAGTGAGAAATTGTCTTCCTTATGCTTTGATACTTGAACAAGTGTGAGAAATCTTTTTCTATAAGAAAACAGGGAAGTATGAAAAATTAGCCCCCCAAATTAAGCCCTACAGAAATTAAAAGTAAGTTAAAATTTCTTACACTAGTTTTTTTTTTTTTTTTTTTTTTTTTTCTTGTAGAGACTAGGGTTTCACCATGTTGGCCAGGCTAGCTCGAACTCCTGACTTCAAGTGATCTGCCCATCTCGGCCTCCCAAAGTGATGGGATTATGATTGTGAGACACTGTGCCAAAGCCCTTATATCAGGATATAAGGTGAAATAATAGTTTACATTGTGCCAAATAAATCAGGCACTGACATATGTACACATTAAATTACAAGAATTGTTTTGAAAGCAAATGAGACATTAAAACTCACCTATACTGATTTACATTGAATATTAATTTATTTAAATAGAAAAGAAGAAAGAAAGTGTACACAATATATAACTTTTCCTATCACTGAAAGAGTCACAAGAAGATGCAGTAGAAGAAATGGAAAGTATACAGTAAATGAGACCTATGTAGATGATATTGGGTACTTTCATTGCTCATTTTCTCCTCTTTTTTACCCCATTTTAATAAGACTTCAAAATGGACAACACAACTGAATCATTTTATTTTTTTGTAAAGTGAACTAACATACTTTTGTTGTACACTTCCCCTGCGGGACCTGTCCATGCAAGCTGTGCAGTTGTGGCACAGGTATGTGCAGTTACACCTGGCAGCAGGTGACAAACCCCTTCAGGCTTGTTCTAGATGTGTTTTTAGATCTTATTATGGACCCCAGGGTCAAACCTCTTGGCTCTGTTACTGACCTCTGACTTGGAATTGAATGGGAACACTCCTTTTTCCCACAGGCTTTGGCCTTTCAGCTCCAGTTTCCAGTGTCCTGGGCTCTTTTGGAAACACAATATCTCAGGTTCTAGCCTTGGAGGGCATAGAGGGCCACAATGCAGGAGGACCCTGGAGTAGACAGTGTGGCTGTGCAGCACTGGAGATGGTCAACAGTGGCTGACCGCTCTGCCAGGCTCCTGTCTGGTAGGCTTCAAATCCCCATTTGAGATCTGTGGCAGGGGATGGGTTACCCAGGAGAGAAAGAAAGAATTCACAGGTTTCTGTGAAAGGCCAGAGCATTTGATTTTATGGGCCGTTTTAACCTTGACTATAACTTCAAAGCGAAATGTTTGTAATCGCTAATCTCATTTTAAAGTTAACAAGGTCATGATCCCCCAAATAGCTATGAAAACTATGCTATTTCTGTGGCATATTAAAATCTTATTGCTGAACCCCCAAAATGTGTATGAAGTTTAGTGGTTTAGTAAGAGTTTGAAAGTTTCTGTAGCCAATTTGAAGCTTATATAAGAATATCTAGGCCTGGAGAAAAGCCAGGCAAACGAGTGGTTTATTTCACCAAGTAACCAGCTGTGGTTTGTGTTAAGTATACTGCCTCTTATTATCTCTGCAACTTCCAAAGTTCTCAGCAATATCATGGTGGGTCCCTGGTTCTTCAATGTTGAGGAAAATACCTAGTGGTAGTCACTGGTATGAGTGGTTTCAGCACACAAAACTGTCATGTTTGATCAAGGTAGTCTGGAAAGGATGGGAAAGACACTAGAGAACTATTGCCCCTGGGAAAGACTGTTAAATAGCCAGTCTGAATTACCCATGGAAGGAAAGGCTAACAGCTGGGCTATGACTACCTGCTTCAGCTTCCTGCGGAAAGATTTTACCTCAACTTAAACTTCTTACAACTCTGAAGGCTGATGAGGATCCTTTAGGATCTGCCATTACTCACTACTAATCCAAGAATAAATGTTCCTTAGCTTGCTGTACCTGGTGCCAGGACTGTTTATTGTATAACTTGTAATTTTATGGGCTATATCCATACTAAAAAAGGGAACTATTCATATGTTCTATCAAGGTCTACATGGCTAGCACTAGCACAGTATTTAAGATGTAAGACTTCAGACATGCATGGCAGCTTCCCAGTGGTGATGTGACCTATGCTCTTGTCAGTCCCTTGTCAACCTTAGGACCAAAATTCATCCCTTGTGGTGACTGTGGAGGGACCTCAGAATCTGCATCTGAGTAAATGAGTGCTCTGTGATACTACTGTTGTGCTTCCTGTTACGTACTCTTCTAAGTAAAATCAGAGTAAGATAAGCCAACAATGTCTTGTGAGTTTGACTAATAATCTGAACTTAAACTTACTACTGTGGTCTTGCAACTGGTCTTTCATAATGCTTTGCTTATGAAAATAATAATTTCTAGGTCAAGGCTATCACTAAGCACAACTCTGTCTTGCTCCCAAGGAAGACCAATACTTGGCTTTTACCATTTTTGAGTCCTTGAACTGTTTCCTTTTATCATATATATACTACCTGGGCCACAAGCAGTAATCCTAGGCAAACTGTACCAATCTATTTCACACTATGACCCTGTTGAACTGAGATCACCCCATGTGCTTTCACATAGAAAAATGATCAGCTTGTTAAAAAAAAAAAAAAAAAAAAAAAAAGGTGGTCTATGTAATAGCAGTTTTGACCCAATGGTAGGAGTCTATAACAGTTTCTCGTGGAGTGATTCATATATTATGAAACCTATTTTCAAACATCATGGTACATTTCCCCACAAATTCCTTTAAAAAAATATGGGCATAGACATTCCAAGACAAAAATTGTTACATAAGCATATTACCTTTTAAATAATCTAAAGGAAACATGTTGACTGAAACTAAGGCAGATTTGGAGCATCCAAGAAGCCACAAAAGTGGCTTGTATACAGCTGCAATTTTAAGACTAATTTCATAAAACCCTGAGAAATAATCAAACTTCTATTGTACAATGACTTAATTTTCAATTTCATGTCTTTTAAAATTATTTTTAAAAAATAATTTCAATTTTGTTTCAGATTTGGGGGGGCAAGTACAAATTTGTTACATGGATGTATTACGTGATGCTGAAGTTCGGAGTATGATTGATCCTGTCACCCAAGTAATAAGCATAGTACCCAATATTCAGTTTTTCAATCCTTTGCCCCCTCCCTCAATTTCATGTCTTGAAAGAAAAAGAAAACATGCACCCTGTAATTTATGTAATTTTTATAATTGTTACTTATAAAAATATATCCAAATTTAATTTCTACAAAATACCATTTTAATTGAATTACCAGCTAGTAGGTCTGCCGATGCTGATGAACTAGAAGCAGCCTGAGATGCAGGTTGGGGTTCAGAAGCACTACTTCCAAACGCATCTATCCATTGTGCAGCAGAAAAGTAAGAAAGCGTAAAAAGTAAGTACAGTAAGGAATTTAAGTATTATGTAGAGAAATGCAGAGACATGACAGTGTACAGTGAGCTTGTCTTTTGTGGGTGTGTGAAATGATCACATGAATTGAATTATGCTCCCACAGAGGTATTCTCTCAAAAAGAGTTCTAAAATATTAACAAGTAAAGGGAATTCTTTTTTTTTTTTTTTTTTTTTTTTTTAAGAATAAAATTTTTGGACCAAACCCTGTCATCTGTCAAAACAGAAGCAAGGTTTTAAACTTTTTACCTAAAGGTATTAAAACAGAATTTTTCAATTTAAAATTATATTAAATGTTTAAAAAATTAATAGACTTAATTCAAGGAGCAGCAATATTATTTGTACCTACATGTCAAGGTTTAGTGTTTATTTGACACAAGTCTTGAGCTCCCAAATATCAGACACTGTAACATCTTTGTATTCCTCATGTACCCATCATGGAATGTCCACGATGCTTTAATGTACAGGAGGTACTCAACGTGGGTTAAGCTTTCTAAGGATGGTATTTAAGTTCAAGAGTTAATTCAGTACATCTTTCTGCCCTCAGATAACACATAAAGGCAGAGGGAAATATATTCAGTTTTAACTGGCTTGTTTTAATTTCTGAATTATTTATTAATAGGTCATGTTTATTTGGCTTTTAGGAACTTAGAGATGTTGATTTAGCCAACAGATCAGGATCACCAAAGAAGAACAGTAGAAGGAAATTCCAGTCAGGTAATTCTACATTAGGATGAACAAAAAGTTGAAAACATCGAGTGAAAAATTATGTGTTTTGTTAGGTCATGTACTGAAAATTATGATGAAATGATGAGGATGAAGACGATGATGGCAAAGAAATGAAAATGATCTTAACAACTTAAGTTTACATTTAAGAGATAGAAGTTTATATAGCCTAAAGAAAAAATGATAAAATATAATAAAATAGATCTAAAAATTATTCTGAAGAAAAAAAGATTCCTAAGTGTTGATGGAGGAGAAATACGCACCCCCAAAAAGGTCTATGACACCTGAAGAATCCACCTTTGCTGGCGAGGCAGTGGTTGCAGGAGATGGTGCTGCAAATGCATCCACTGCAGTGAGGCACAGACAGGAAAAAGTGCATGTCACCCAAGGGAAAAGAAAACCATGAGCCTTGACAAATGGCATCTTGGGATTTCATGGTTCACTCCAGGCAGAAAGACTGTAGACAATCTTAACAGTTAAGGAAAAGCAAACGGATTTTAAAATACACACTCTCCAGAACAAAATAAAATTTGACTCCTTGAGGTCAGAAGTTTCAGTGTGAAAAAAATTTTCACTAGCCTTAGATTTGAAATATTAACCCTCATCAGTTGATGATGGTACCAAGAGTGAGTTTTTCTTTTCCAATAAATTTTAAATTTAAAAGAACTCAAGAAAAACCCTCATGTCATATCCTTCTCTCCATGCATTACTCCCACAAGACATCTCTGAAGGCCTGACCTTGGCAAAGCACTCACCGGATAAGAGGTCAGCAGTGAGAGAACTCTCAGGCACAGGAGAGGCCCCTTGTGGTGGAGAGGAGAAAGCATCTTCCAAAAGTGAAACAAACCAAAACCAAGCAGAGGTAAGTAGTAGAAAGCTGAAATCAAAGTAAAAAATCTAACAAATGCATTATCACAGGTGAGTACTAAGAGCTTAATCAGGAAAACATCTAAGAAACTAAAGTGAAAAAAAAGGGTTGCTTTGGTTTTACCTGTACCAAACAGGTCTATGCTAGGAGCAGCATCTGGCTTAGGCGCTGCAGCAACTTCAGGAGCGGACTCAAATAAATCTAAGACCAAGAACACACATGCCTTTACTCAACTTGAACAATAAGCCTGACACAGCATCACTTCCTAGTCCTGAATTAGCACTTTGCAGAACTCTGAATTAAGCAGCAAATGGTTTCTAGAGAACCATTTAATTAAACAGTCTTCATGCAGTACATCTCAAGGACCAGAATTCAATCCACTAGACGGAAAGAAGTTGACAACAATAACAAAAAATTACCACCAAAGATATCTAGAGCAGGAGGAGCAGTGGTGGCGGTGGCAGCGGAGGTGGTGGTAGTGGTGGTGACAGCGGCGGTGGCAGCGGTAGTGGCAGCAGCAGCAGCTGCAACGGCAGGAGCAGGAGAAGGAGCAGTTGCGGGAACCGGAGGGGCTGTGCTAGCTGTAGGGGTAACTACAGGAACACTGGTCTCAGGTGGCTTCATTGCAAAGAGGTCCAGCTCAGGTGCAGCCTCTGCACTACCTTCAGACGGGGCAAAGGGGTCTTTTGGAAAGGAAAGTGGAGACACACACAGCATCAGTAAGGAAAGAGACAAGAGACAGCGTCATAACTATGGCAAGAGACACCCTACACAGATATTTACACACTAGCTAGGTGTGAGGCTCCTTGGATTTAACTACTATCCTATTGGCAGGGGTTAGTGATTAGGATGTTTTTCTAAAGAAAAGGGGAAACTTAGTAGGTACCACAAGTTAGCAAACTAAAGCACTTTGCAAAGTGCTGTAAGATTAACCTACAGTCTAGGATCAGAGATTGCTATCCTTCAAATCTTCACTTAATTTGGTCAATCTGGTAGCTTTGAAAATCATTAAAACATGCCAATATATTTGAACTCAATGTTACAAAAGAGTACAATATAGCATTAGAAAAAAAAAACATTAAGACAGCATACTTGCACTGACAAAAATTGTCAATCTTAAGAAATTGTCAATTTTGATAAGTATGTACTTCATTGTCTTAATGTTTTAAATGCTGGCATTATTTATTCAGTTATGATGAATGACACTTTACACTCAGAAGAAAATAAAATTAGAAAAACATATGGCCACTTCTAACTATGGGGGTTTTACATTAGGACAGAAAAATAACAGACTGGCTAATGACTTTAAACCCACCATTTCCTGAACATGCATCAAGTGCTGCTGCTACAGGGGTTGGGGTAGCTGGTGCGGCGGCCCCTTCGGATGCTGCAGGGGCCTCCCCAGGAGAAGCTGCAAAGGCATCTTGGGTGCAGTTTTTAAAACAATAGAAATTAAAAGAATAAAAAGAGAAGAAAATATAGTAAAAGAACCAAGTTAAATTGTGAAGAAGGCTCCCTTATACAACATGAATTTTTAAAAACACATTTTTATGGCTCATGCACTGTTGGTGGTCACAAAACAATTATTCTTTGCACACCTTCATGTTAGTTAACATGCAAGTGATATAGTGTTGATACTGCTGAGGTCTAATAGGATCCAAAAAGTAATGAGATTCTCATTGTATAAGGGTTCTGAGAAGCATGTTTTATGTATCATTAGAAATGGATGTAAAAATTAAAACAAAAAATATTTTTATTATATAATTTAAGACATTAAACTTCCATGTCCAGGTAATACTGACTCACTGTGTTATTAAAATGTCCCTGTCTCATAGTTTCTAGCAAACATAATATTTTCTTTAATGCCAACAAAATTAAATATACAATGGCAATGTAAATAATTCTAGTTTTAAGACTTTTTATAATCTAGTACAGGCAAAATTACAGTGTTAACATGAAAGGTTTACTAAGCATTCCTAAGTGTTAAATCTTCACTATCCTTGAAAAGCATTTTCAAACATAACCAATAACTTATTTTAAAGACATAAAGAGATAAAAATAGGGTATGATACCATAATGCAATTACATTTTTCTAGTTATTCGAAAAATAATCTATTTTCAACAGATTAAAACTAGAGTTTCACATTTTAAGACTATAAGCATATTATTACTCATAGTAGAATATCATTAACATACAAGCAGCCGCAGTTTATAAATCCCCAATTTACAAATGGCTGATGTGTACAAATGCTTCCCAGTGTGTTTCTACCAACAAACAATGTTAGCTAAGGTAAAAAGTCCTTGAGCTTGCATAGAGATACTATAGTTTCAAAAGTACAGAAGGAATGAAGCCATGATAAGCATGACAGGCTTAGGATAAGAAAACCCTGGAGAGTGAGACCAGCACCCACCTAGAACCTGTCACTTACCTGCTAAACTTCCCATCCCCAAATACGTCTTCTGCAATATCTACCCATGTTTCCTGGAACACTGTTCCTTCAGTCATGAAAATAACTTATCATATATACTTGGGAAGTGCTATACAGTATATGCTCTTCCTTGGTGATTTACTTAGTATATTAGGCTCTAGGACATGCTACTGTCAAGATACTTGTTTCTTAGTTTGACCTGGCATGTCCCAAACGGAGTATGAAACACTCTCTAGTAATGCAGAGTTCTAGTTTTATGCAGAATAATAAACATTAAACTAGATACTTACTTGGGTTAAAAGGCCCTTTACCAAATCACAAATATCCCCAGAAGGGACAACAGGACATCAGTTGTTCATATCTTATGGATTAATCTGATCTGATTGTTCCTCTTGGTTATACTGAGGAAATATATGTTCAACTTATTTATTATTAGAGACAGAATCTTGCTCTGTTGCCCAGGCTGGAGTGCAGCAGCACTATCATAGCTCACTATAGCTTTGAACTACTAGGCTCAAGTGATCCTCTGGCCTCAGCCTCCTCAAGTACTGGGATTACAGGCCTAGGGCACTATGCCTGGCCACGAATATATGTTTTGAGTGTCAGGTCAGCTGAGAGGCCAAATTAATAAAACTAAAGAAAGAAGAATACATCAAGGGATAAGGTAGGCATACTTTCTAAATGCCATGTTAAGGATACTATACTTGAGGACTTAGGGCAACACACCCCCTAAGAGTGGGGCAGAAGAATATAAGAGAAGTATGAAGAGATTTTGGGAGGGCTGTAAATATTTTGCCATGAGTCAGGTTAGTTGTTTTCTTTTCATTCCTATAAAATTTGGAACCGAGGCCAATAATACTGCAAAGAGTAGAAACACATAGCAGTCACATACATTGCCATTATTAAATTTAATTTCTGTAGCCATCTTGTGATTTAGGTTCTACTGTCTCCATTCTGTAGATAACAGAACCAAAGCTCAAAGCGTGTGTGTTCTCATCACAAACAATAAGTGAGGCAATGTATATATGTTGATTAGCTCAACTTAGCCATTCCACAATGTATACATACTTCAAAACATCATGTTGTACATTTTATATATATATATATACATACACACACACACTTTTTCAATTAAAAATTATTATTTTTTAAAAGTCTGATGACTTGACTAAAGTTACACAGTAAGAAAATGGCAGAGTTAGGATTTGGCTCAGAGCTGTCTGACTGAGCTTTGTGTGTTTAGCCACTGTACTGCATTTTTTATGAAATATGCCTCATTCTACTATATTACTCCCTTCTTTATAATTGAATAAACATCAGTTACATTAGTGCCAGGGATCAAATAGATATTTATGGGCTGACCCCTTTAGGTTATCACTTATGTGTAAGGAGATAAAGCCCATATTGTTATAGCTACATCCTTAGAAGAGGGTTTTTAAAAATCCCCTTGTCAGCAAGATGTCTCCTTTTAATGCTTCTCTTGTTACTTGAAACTAAATATTATCAACTTAATTCATCTACACCTGTCAGAACTTTTCTTAAAGGTAGGAGCTGCAGCTGCTCCCACCCCCAGCTGTTTGAATCTTCCTAGCCCCAAAGGAGACATGAATGAGTGTCCAGATGGTACCAGGCCCAATCACTGTCTGACTGCAGCCACTAAAGGGACCTTGAGTGAGAATTGCCCAGCTGAGCTCAGTCAGCCACCAGAACTGTGAGAGAGAGAATTTGAATTTGTTAAAAAACAAATGAAACTTTTTTTTAATATCTAGTTTTTTCATTATAAATGGCAGCATTATCTTTCCAGTATTGTAAACTAAAGCTATTTCCAGTTCAGTTCTCTTTTTCATGTTATTTGCAGTTAATTTCTACATTCTGTCAGTTTTTCAACCAGTGCTATTTCCTAGAAATGCATGCTCCTGCTGTTCGCTGTTCTTCAATTATGGACTCAGTCTAGGCCTTAACCCATAAACTGATCTGACTGCTGCAGACTAGTGTTTTTTTCCCTTCTAGCACTCTAAGAAAGAATTTTCCTCTCAAACTTTTTATCATGTGACTACCTCTCTCATGAGAACTGTTGTTTCCCCCAGCCTGACCTTTTCTCCCCATCTACTTTGGGCACAGAAGCCATCTTAAATCACACACTCAGCACAAAGGTTCCAATTGTTCTCAACAGCCCAAATGTCACATTCTGGTTCCTCTTTGTCCCCAAAGGTTCCAGGTTATACGGCTCTTACATGAAATCTAGTTGGAAGTGTTTAAGTATTGGTTTTAAGGAAGGTTGGTGAACTTAGTTTTTTGACCAACATATACCCAATGTGATCAGGGTTTTGAGGTAAGTTCTTTGGTTTTCCAGCCAACTGGTTTAATGTTTGCAGACTACTAACCTCATGAAGGTTTGCTCACAAATTGACACAGCTGATTGAAAGAGTATCCTTGGTGTGCAGAGGAATTAGCATCAATTTAGCATTCTAGTGTTTAGAGAAACCCTGTGTTCTTCAAATCAATGTGCTATTGTTGGTAAAATTTGCATCAATATAAAATAGGTTATTTTTAAGGATTTTATCTTTTATTTTTGTCAATATTTATAAATTTTACTAAATTTTTAAAGCATAACACTGCCTTGCAATCCTGTTCTGCATGATCATAAAAAGATCTCATTTCTTAAAAGTTCACTTTAAAAAATGAAGCATTTAATAAATGTAATGTACTGACAAAAATTTTTTAATGACTTACATGAACTACTTACATTGAAAGGACTAAAACATTATTTGTGTATCAATCAGAATATTTCTTTTTAAAAAATAACAGAAATTTATTATTTTCAAAATTTATAATTTAAATATAGTACTAAAATACATTAACAGTTTTAATATTTCATAGAGATGAAACTAAATAGCCATCTTTCTGAAATTAAAATCTATTAAGCTTTCTTTCTAAAGAAATCTACTTAGTTGCTATATATATTGCATAGGACCTCAAAAAGGCATGTTTTAAAGTTGTAAAGTTATGCTGTGTTAAACAAAACATAACTGTTTTTCTGATTATTCTAGAGTTCTACTACTTGTCAATTGTAGAGAGACAAAGTATTTAAAAAATGGTCACACAAAATGGCCAAAAAGATTTTAGCTTAGGTTTTTATTAAAAATTAAATCTCTGAATAATTTCTTAAAAACCAATGAAGGGCATGAAAGAAATTACAGAAAATCACTGAAAATCACAAAACAGATAATGACATATATAGACTCCCGAACATAAAGGATGGAGATTTTATAGCTATCAGAAGCCAGGAGACAGTTTATAGAATTATACAGATCAATAGAATAATTATGATGTGATTTTCAGATGTAATTGTCATTGTACACTCATTTATCAGCTAGATGACTGGAAAGGATATTGATAAAATCACAAGAACAGTCTCATTCTTTGGCAGTAAGTTACATGATTCTCTGCAGTACTCCTCCTTTAAGCTTATATTTAAAGCTATAAAGAATGCCATCATGAAAATTTTCTAAACATACAGGTTTTTCTACTTGATGAATATAGTCAAAGCAGAAACAAATGAAACAAAAACAGCATAATGGTGCAAAGAATATTTCAAAGAAATATCTTAGTCTCTGTTATTCTAGAGGGCTATGCAGGAAGTAAGATAGACCTGATTGATTTCTTTGAGGTAATCAACTCCTCATAAGTGGACTGAAAACAAAAATCTAAACAGCTAAGGCATAGAAATGTTCCAGCACAAAATTATTATGCATCCTGTCCATATTTTCCTAACATTTTTTTTCTGTTAAGATAAGCCTATGAGAAACTACCCATAGCCACACCAATAACAGAGGGTGGGGGAAGGATAAATTTTAAATTAAAACATTTATTAAGTGTATTATCTATTATTATTATGGAACTTTCAAGCTAGAAGGACCTTAGAGATCTTCTAGACCAAGTTTCCAATTGTATAGATGGGAGAACTGAGGCCAAAGGAGGTCAAGAGGCTTACCTTAAGTCAGGCCTAAACAACTTTGACAAACTCTACTTCCCACCTGATTTAGATTTGTGGAAGGAAGAGGAAGTTGATTTTATAAATGTAAGCTAAAATTAAAATTTTTGGTTTCAAAGGATATAGGGGCATAAATGAAAACCTACCCTCTATAGTGGGTGACTCTTTTTAATTTAATTTTATTTTTGAGACAGGGCCTTGCTCTGTCACTCAGGCTAAATTGCAATGGCATGATCATGGCTCACCGTAACCTCCACCTCCTGGGCTCAAGCAATCCTTCTGCCTCAGCCTCCCAAGTAGCGGGGACTACAGGTGTGCACCACCACAACTGGCTAGTTTTTAATTATTTTGCAGAGACAGGGTCTCATTATATTGCCCAGGTTGGTCTCAAACTCCTGAGCTCAAGCAATTCTTCCATCTTGGCCTCCCAAAGTACTAGTATTACAGACGTGAGCCACTGCGCCAGACCATGGGTGACTCTTTATTCAAGGGTCTGCAATCCTTTCTCTCCTACTATTTTACAAACAGATTTCTCCTGTAATAGGAATGACAGTACAGCAAGGCAGCAGAAAATGTCTTTTGTGTAGCAGTGGCAACAACGATGTGTCTAGTGGAGTGCTCCTTGTCTTGGATGATGTTGGCCAACCTTAGAGACTGGAGCATGGCATGTAGCAGAGTGGTAGGTGACAGTGTGTTAAATGTATTTTTCCAGGGGTACATATTGATTACACCAAAGCCTGCCAAATCTCTCCTGCTCTCACCATTTTCTTCCTCCAATTTCTTTACCATATTCTCAAAATGCCCTGGGAAAGATGTTATATGGTAATGAAGATATACAAAACTATAATGACTATAACATCACTTAATGTATGTGTTTGATGTAAGAACTTCTTTAGGTGTGGACATTAGCACCACACAGATGGGGATACATATATGAATAAACCAGCTTCACATGGCTCCTCAGGTCCGGGCATATTATACTGGCAGAGTCCAAGATATTTTAGTGGGTCAGAATTTACATTTCCATGGAAAGCATATTTTTAGACAATCATTTCAAAGACTGACTTAAATCTGTTTTCAATCAGCCTTTCAGGTGCTACTTCAGATGTTTTCTCAGAGTTCCAAAAACCAAAGATTACCCAAGTTTTTATTTGGACAGAGCAAGCTTAAAGCTCTAAAAACAAGCACATCCCTAAACTCTCTTCAGAGGCTTCTAAACCTGAATTACTCTTATTTTTTGGCCTAAATATTAAGAAATAACTTAGGCCAGTATTGCTCCTCCTACATTCCCCAAATATTCTCTGGGCTAGTTCTAATCTGGCCAAAAAGCTAAATAAACCTAAAGGTGACAGAGAGCTCTGGTACCACTTTTACATAGACACTAGAGAGCAGGAACATAAAGGCAGGAGTTCTGAAGGTAGCAACATGAATTCTAATGTTAAAAAACCTGAAAATCAAATAGGCCAGATACATTGCAATCTCTGCTATAAAATTATTAAAATTAAGTGAAGAGAAAGTTGATGAATTAAGTGAAGATAAATATACATGAATAAACATTGAAAAAGTACCTAAACACTCTGACATGCTGTTACATAACGTAAAAAAATTTAAAGACCTTAACTCCCAAGTAATTTTAGCAATCCTGAAAGGAACATGAAAATAGCAGCGAGACTAACTAACCTCCAAAGAGATCCACTTCAGCAGTGACAGCAGTAACAGTTGTAGTAGTGGAGGCAGAAGCTGAGGCAGTTGCAATTTCAGCAGTTGTAGTAGGAGGGGTAGGTTCTGGTGCAAATGGATCTGAAATCTGTGCTTCAGAGGGAACAGAGGAAAGTGCAGCCAAAGAATCTATATTTCACCAGAGACAGACAGCAAATGGAGAGAAGAAAAGCAGAGGACAAAAGATATACCAGACTCCAAATGATCAAAATGAGGACAGTTGTTACACACAGAAGTCTGTCAAAATGAAAGTTTAAAAACAAAGCTTTACTCACCCTCTCCCAAAAGGTCTATCGATGTCCATTGCATGGAAGCATATGAATAAATAAGAGCTAAAGTTGAAACATGCAACCATACCAATGTCCAAGCCAGATAAGGCACTAACTAAAAAAACCTTAGCTTTATGTGTCTTTTACACCATTTGTCATTAAAAACATAAATATGCTACCTATTATCATGGAACTTTCAAGCTAGATGGGACCTAGAGATCCTCTAGACCAAGTTTCACCTATAGACATGTACCCCAGATTTTATTAACAAGCAAATGGGTCACAAAACTACTTGTGCTATAGCTAACCTTATACATGAAGATATCAAAGTCATATGATCACATAATATTGATGAGTTTTCAAATACATGTTGGTAAATAATTTTAATTCTAATAAATTCTGGCAGTAATCCCATATTTCTCAAAAAAGTAGAAATTTCACTTTAAGCATATATAAAAAGAAACTGTTTTCCCATGTTTAAAATACACAGACACACAACACACACTTATTTGTGCTTCTGCAATATGAATTTACCATGAAAAAAATAAAAATAAAACACTCTATTATGGAGCCAAAGATGAGGATTTAAAAAATCCTCTGTATTCTTTCAGCCGATTGGGTTCATCGCCAGCCTGTAGAAATGCCAAATCTTACATGCACAATTTAAATTAAATTTACTAAAATGAATTTGCTAAAATTTGGTTGCTTTACACCAACAGGAAGAAAACGCTATCATTACAATATGTCCCCTGAAATAAAAATGTGTGATAGTACCTATAACCTCCAAGAAAAATTTAGAGACATCTGAAATGGCTATGGTCCTTGGAAATGAGACCATCCAATTAGGCTTATAGACTTTTAGAGTTTATAATTTACTGCCTAGTTATACAGAATTCAAATATGCTTCAATAATAGAAGTGGCTTGATCTTATCAAACAAGATTGAGAAAACAATTTTTTTTTTTTTTTGCTTAGTCAAATGAACAAACACATATCTGTTACAATTTAGAATCACCTTTAACCATGACTGGGTATCTACTGGGCAAATTATAGAAGTTTATTTCAATTTCTTAAAGTCTTATAATTTTTTATTTTATTTTTTTTATTATTATTATACTTTAAGTTCTAGGGTACATGTGCATAACGTGCAGGTTTGTTACATATGTATACTTGTGCCATGTTGCTGTGCTGCACCCATCAACTCGTCATTTACATTAGGTATAACTCCCAATGCAATCCCTCCCCACTCCCCGCCGCCATGATAGGCCCCGTTGTGTGATGTTCCCCTTCCCTAGTCCAAGTGATCTCATTGTTCAGTTCCCACCTATGAGTGAGAACATGCGGTGTTTGGTTTTCTGTTCTTGTGATAGTTTGCTAAGAATGATGGTTTCCAGCTGCATCCATGTCCCTACAAAGGACACAAACTCATCCTTTTTTATGGCTGCATAGTATTCCATGGTGTATATATGCCACATTTTCTTAATCCAGTCTGTCACTGATGGACATTTCGGTTGATTCCAAGTCTTTGCTATTGTGAATAGTGCCGCAATAAACATACATGTGCATGTGTTTTGATAGCAGCATGACTTATAATCCTTTGGGTATATGCCCAGTAATGGGATGGCTGGGTCATATAATTTGCCATCTAGTTCCTAGATCCTTGAGGAATGCGCCATACTATTTTTCCATAATGGTTGAACTAGTTTACAATCCCACCAACAGTGTAAAAGTGTTCCTATTTCTCCACATCCTCTCCAGCACCTGTTGTTCCTGACTTTTTAATAATTAAGCATTCTAACTGTGGTGTGAGATGGTATCTCATTGTGGTTTTGATTTGCATTTCTCTGATGGCCAGTGATGATGAGCATTTTTCATGTGTCTGTTGGCTGTATAGATATCTTCTTTTGAAATGTCTGTTCATATCCTTGCCCACTTTTGATGGGGTTGTTTGTTTTTTCTTGTAAGTTGTTTAGTTCTTTGTAGTTCTGGATATTAGCCCTTTGTCAGATGAAGGTGCAAAAATTTTCTCCCATTCTGTAGGTTGTTCCTCTGATGGTAGTTTCTTTTTGCTGTGCAGAAGCTCTTTAGTTTAATTAGATCCCATTTGTCGAATTTTAGCAGCTTTTTGCTGCCGTTGCTTTTGGTGTTTTAGACGTAGTCTTTGCCCATGCCTATGTCACAGATGGTACTACCTAGAGTTTTCCTCTAGGAGTTTTATGGTATTAGGTCTAACATTTAAGTCTCTAATCCATCTTGAATTAATTTTTGTATAAGGGTAAGGAAAGGATCCAGTTTCAGCTTTCTACTTATGGCTAGCCAATTTTCCCAGCACCATTTATTAAATAGGAATCCTTTCCCCATTTCTTCTCAGGTTTGTATCAAAAGATCAGATGGCTGTAGATGTGTGGTATTATTTCTGAGGACTCTGTTCTGTTCCATTGATCTATATCTCGACAGTACCAGTACCATGCTGTTTAGTTCCTGTAGCCTTGTAGTATAGTTTGAAGTCAAGGTAGCGTGATGCCTCCAGCTTTGTTCTTTTGACTTGGGATTGTCTTGGAGATCGCGGGCTCTTTTTGGTTCCATAAGAACTTTAAAAGCAGTTTTCTCCAATTCTGTGAAGAAACTCATTGGTAGCTTGATGGGGATGGCATTGAATCTATAAATAACCTTGGGCAGTGGCCATTTCACGATATTCTTCCTATCCATGAGCATGGTATGATGTTCTTCCATTTGTTTATGTCCTCTTTGATTTCACTGAGCAGTGGTTTGTAGTTCTCCTTAGAGGTCCTTTACATCCCTTGTAGGTTGGATTCTAGGTATTTTTATTCTCTTTGAGTAATTGTGAGATAGGAGTTCATTCCTGATTTGGCTCTCTGTCTGTTACTGGTGGCTAAGAATGCTTGTGATTTTGCATTAATTTTGTATCCTGAGACTTTTGCTGAAGTTGCTTATCAACTTAAGGAGATTTTGGAGGCTGAACAATGGGATTTTCTAAATGTAGTCATGTAAATGCAGAAACAGGGACAATTTGACTTCTTCTTTTCCTAACTGAATACCCTTGATTTCTTTCTCTTGCTGTTGCTTTGTAGAACTTCAACACTATATTTGAATAGGGGTAGTGAGAGGAGCATCCTATCTTGTGCCAGTTTTTCAAGGGAATTTTTCAGTTTTTGCCCATTCAGTATGATATTGGCTGTGGGACATCATAAATAGCTCTTATTATTTTTGAGATGCGTTCCATCAATACCCGAATTTATTGGCGTTTTTAGCATGAAGGGCTGTTGAATTTTGTCAAAAGCCTTTTCTGCATCTATTAGAATAATCATGTGGTTCTTGTCTTTGGTTCCTATTTATATGCTGGATTATGTTTATTGATTTGAATGTTGAACCAGCCTTACATCAGGATGAAGCCCACTTGATCATGGTGGTTTTGATGTACTTGTGAATCCGGTTTGCCAGTATTTTATTGAGTATTTTTGCATCGATGTTCATCAGGGATATTGGTCTAAAATTCTCTTTTTTGTTAATGTCTCTGCGAGGGTTGCTATCAGATGATGTTGGCCTCATAAAATGAGTTAGGGAGGATTCCCTCTTTTTTCCTATTGGGTGGAATAGTTTCAGAAGGAATGGTATAGCTCCTCCTTGTACCTCTGGTAGAATTCGTAATGAATCCATCTGGTCCCTGGACTTTTTTGGTTGGTAGGCTATTAATTGTGCCTCAATTTCAGAGCCTGCTATTGGTCTATTCAGGGATTCAACTTCTTACTGGTTTAGTCTTGGAAGAGTGTAAGTGTCAGGAGGTATCCATTTTCTTCTAGATTTTCTAGTTTATTTAGTAAGAGTGTTTATATAGTATTCTCTGATGGTAGTTTTGTATTTCTGCAAATTAGGTGGTGATATCCCTTTATCATTTTTTGTGCATCTATTTGATTCTTCTCTCTTTCTTCTTTGTTGATCTTGCTAGCGGTCTGTCCAATTTTGTTGATCTTTTCAAAGCCAACTCCTGGATTCATTGATTTTTGGAGGGTTTTGTGTCTCTATCTCCTTCCAGTTCTGCTCTGATCTTAGTTATTTCTTGCCTTCTGCTAGCTTTAGAATCGTTTGCTCTTGCTTCTCTAGTTCTTTTAATTGTGATGTTAAAGTGTCAATTTTAGATCTTTCCTCTGCTTTCTCTTGTGGGCATTTAGTCACTATAAATTTCCCTCTACACACTGCTTTAAATGTGTCCGAGAGATTCTGGTATGTGTTGTATCTTTGTTCTCATTGGTTTCAAAGAACATCTTTATTTCTGCCTTCGGCTGGTGTGCCAGTAGTCATTCAGGAGCAGGTTGTTCAGTTTCCATGTAGTTGGTGGTTTTGATTGAGTTTCTTGATCCTATGAGTTCTAGTTTGATTGCACTGTGGTCTGAGAGACAGTTTGTTATAATTTCTGTTCTTGTACATTTGCTGAGGAGTGCTTTACTTCCAATTATGTGGTCAATTTTGGAGTAAGAATTGTGATGTGGTGCTGAGAAAAACGTATATTCTGTTGATTTGGGGTGGAGAGTTCTATAGATGTCTAGTAGGTCTGCCTTTGCTGCAGAGATGAGTTCAATTCCTGGATATCCTTATTGCTTTGTCTCGTTGATCTGTCTAATGTTGACAGTGGAGTTTTGAAGTCTCCCATTATTATTGTATGGGAGTCTAAGTCTCTTTGTAGTCTCGAGAAGGACTTGCTTTATGAATCTAGGTGCTCCTGTATTGGGTGCACATATATTTAGGATAGTTAGCTCTTCCTGTTGAATTGATCCTTTTACCATTATGTAATGGCCTTCTTTGTCTCTTTTGATGCGTTGATGGTTTAAAGTCTGTTTTATCAGGGCCAAGTATTGCAACCCCTGCTTTTTTGTTCTCCATTTGCTTGGTAGATCTTCCTCCATCCCTTTATTTTGAGCCTATATATGTCTCTGTGTGTGGGAATCGTCCCTGAATATAGCAGACTGATGGGTGCTGACTCTTTATCAGTTTGCCAGTCTGTGTGTCTTTTAATTGGAGCATTTAGTCCATTTACATTTAAGGTTAGATTGTTATGTGTGAACTTGATCCTGCCATTATGATATTAACTGGTTATTTTGCTCGTTAGTTGATGCAGTTTCTTCCTAGCCTAAATGGTCTTTATTTTGGCATGTTTTCTAATGGCTGGTACTGGTTGTTCCTTTCCATGTTTAGTGCTTCCTTCAGGGTCTCTTGTAAAGGCAGGCCCAGTGGTGACAAAATCTCTAAGCATTTGCTTATCTGTAAAAGGATTTTATTTCTCCTTCACTTATGGAAACTTAGTTTGGCTGATATGAAATTCTGGAGTTGAAAATTCTTTTCTTTAAGAATGTTGAATATTGGCCCCACTCTCTTCTGGCCTTAGAGTTTCTGCCGAGAGATCTCTGCTGTGAGTCTGATAGGCTCCCCTTTGTGGGTAACCGACCTTTCTCTCTGGCTGCCCTTAAGATTTTTTTCTTCATTTCGACTTTGGGTGAATCTGGCAATTATGTGTCTTGGAGTTGCTCTTCTCGAGGAGGAAGTATCTTTGTAGGCGTTCTCTGTATTTCCTGGATTTGAATGTTGGCCTGCCCTACTAGGTTGGGAAGTTCTCCTGGATGATATCCTGAAGAGTGTTTTCCAAATTGGTTCCATTTTCCCCCCTCACTTTCAGGAATCCCAATCAGACGTAGATTTCGTCTTTTTACATAATCCATACTTCTTGCAGGCTTTGTTCATTTCTTTTCTTCTTTTTTTTCTTTTGGTTTCTCTTCTGCTTCATTTCCTTCATTTTGATCCTCCAAGCTGATACTCTTTCTTCCAGTTGGTTAGTCCGGTTACTGGAAAGCTTATTGCATTTCACATATTTCTGGAGTGTCATGGTTTCATCTCTTTCATTTAGTTTTATGACCTTCTCTGCATTAATTACTCTATGCATAGATTCTTCCACTTTTTCCAAGATTTTTACCGTTTCTTTCGCTAGATGCGTAATTCCTCCTTTAGCTCTGAAGTTTGATGGACTAAAGCCTTCTTTTCTCATCTCGTCAAAGTCATTCTCTGTCAAGCTTTGATCCATTGCTGGCGTGATGAGCTCGCGGCTCCTTTGCGGGGAATCGCTCTTATTTTGAATTTCCAGCTTTCTGCTTACTGCTTTTCCCATCTTTGTGGTTTATCTGCCGCTGGTCTTTGATGATGATGTTGACATTACTGATGGGGTTTTGGTGTAGGTGTCCTTCCCCTGTTTGATAGTTTTCCTTCTAACAGTCCAGGACCCTCAGCTATGGAGTCTGTTGGAGATTGCTTGAGGTCCACTCAGACCCTGTTGCCTGGTGTCAGCAGCAGAGGCTGCAGAAGATAGAATATTTCTGAACAGCGGGTGTATCTGTCCTGATTCTTGCTTTGGAGGCTTTCTCTCAGGGGTGTACTCCACCCTGTGAGGTGTGGGGTGTCAGACTGCCCTAGTGGGGATGTCTCCCCAGTTAGGCTTCTCAGGGGTCAGGGACCCGCCAGGCAGGCAGTCTGTCCGTTCTCAGATCTCAGCCTCCGTGTTGGAAGATCCACTGCTCTCTTCAAGCTGTCCAGACAGAGTGGTTTTGCGTCTGCAAAGGTTCTGCTGCTTTTGTTGTTTACTGTGCCCTGTCCCAGAGGTGGAGTCTACAGAGACAGGCAGGTTTCCATGAGAGGCTGCTCTGAGCTCCACCCCAGTTGGCTTCCCAGCTGACTGTTTACCTACTTAGGCCTCAGCAATGGCTGAGCCCTCCTAGCCTGCAGCTGCTGCCTTGCAGCGATATCACGAACTGCTGTACTAGCAATGCGGGAGGCTCCGTGGCATGGGACCCTCGGCCAGGTGTGGGATATAATCTCTAGTGTGCCTGTTGCTTAAAGCGCAGTATTGGGAGTGGGGAGTTACCTGATTTTCCAGGTGTTGTGTGTCTCAGTTCCCCTGGCTAGGAAAGGGATTCCCTTTCCCCTTAAGCACAGGTGGTGATGCACCTTGCCCTGCTTCAGCTCTCACTGTGGGTCGGGCTGCGGCTGACCAGCACCGGTGTCTGGCACTCCTAGTGAGATGAACCCAGTACCTCAGTTGAAAATGCAGAAATCACTGGTCTTCTGTGTGGCTTCGCACTGGGAGTTGGAGACTGGAGCTGTTCCTATTGACCCATCTTGCTCCGCCCCCAAGTCTTATAATTTTACTATATTTGCTTAGAAATTAGAAATTTCTTTATTAGCATTTCCCATAAAGCTGACTTTTCTATTGCTATGAAATGTTGCAGTTGTAGATGTTTGTTGAGGCAAAAGTGCTGTCTAATCATCAAAGATGAACATCAGGCCCTATAAGGTGCCTTTGTACTAATTAAAACATACTCCCTGGGGGCAAGGGAGGAAAGCATTAGGACAAATACCTAATGCATGCAGGGCTTAAAACCTGGATGACGGGTTGATAGGTGCAGCAAACCAACATGGCACATGTATATCTGGCATGTAACAAAACACTCTGCTATGTAATCCCAGAACCTAAAGTTAAAAAAAAAAGAAATAAGAAAATTTATGGTTTCACATATTTATCATTTTAAACAGGTTAAAAGATGGTACCTTTCTTGTGTAAAAGTGTAGTGATGACCAGCATAGTACTTGTCACAGAAAGACACTCAATCAATACTAGCTTTCATTGTAATAGGGAACTATCTTAGTATTTATTTTAAAACAAATCTTATGTGTTTACCAAAGCACAACCTTATATAGTCATTTAAAATAATTGAAAAAGCATAAAAATATGCTTTAAAATCAAACTACTATAGAGCTAGCTTTACTAAATTTTGGCCCATTAAGCTTACCTATTGGGACAACTGATGTTAGCCATGTAGACAGGCCCATTTTGTCCAGAAATATAATGGATCAACTGCCTTTTTTTTTTTTTTTTTTTTTTTTTCTTTTTTTTTTTGAGAAAGAGTCTCACTACGTTGCTCAGGCTGGACTCTCAACTACTAGGCTTAAGTGAGATTCTCATCTCAGCCTCCTCAGAAACTACATGCATAGACCACTGTACCCAGTTTTAAAAATCCAGCTGTCTTTGGTAAGCCAGTGAGTTTGTTTTACTGTTTTATGGTTAAAATTTGAAAATAAAATAAAAAGCTTTTCATATTCTAAAAATAAAAAGCTTACACATCTTTAAAAAGAAAAACAGGTAATTTCTGTAGTGAGACAGATTAGAAAAAAATTAAAGCATCTCTTTCAAGGATAATGAGAAAGGCTCACAGCTGCTGGCTACAGAGTCTCGCTGGATTTCAGCCTCCCTTTGCCCTGCCTTTGAGCAATGCACGATCTTACATGTCCATATAGTACAGCCCCCTATTAAAACCATACTGCTCTTGCTTCTTTTTATGTCTAATGATATTTTAATGTTTCAATCACAATAGTTATATATTTCTAACTAGTAAAGGCTAAATGCTACCAATGAAATTATTATTACAATCAATTCCTTATATATATTATGTGTCTTAGCAAAAGTACTTAGAGATGAATATGAATAAAAAACGCTATACTGCAATTCAACAAAATTTCACCTTTTATTTTATTTTTTCTTTATTTATTTGGCATTCTTCTTTGGTGTCAAAATTTTTAAAAAGATAAAAATTATCTTCAGTTTCATGCCAGGGAATATGGAAAAGGACAGCAATACGTAACTGAACGAAGCATACTG